>NC_135976.1:7054013-7121513 GCF_053455715.1 Rhinoraja longicauda
TCATAATCTAGTCTCCTCTGTATTGCGCCACCACTCAATTGAACACCTCTGTGTATTCCTCAAGGTTGACCCTCAGCTTCCAGCTACCTGTCCCTTCAATTCTCTACCTGATTCCATTTCGCTTGGGCAGCTTATAACCAAGCGGTACAAATATTAATTTCTCTAACTTCAAGTAATCCTTGCATCCCCCCTCTCTCTCTGTCACTCTCCCACCCTATTCATTGCACCAGTTTCACTGTTGTCCTGGTGAGTGTCATTGTCTGTAATTCATTATCACCTAGCCCACAGCTAATAATGGCCTTCAAAGAGCCATGCACCTGCACTCCTAGATCCCTCTGCTCTACAACACTACCTAGAGGTCTACCATTCACTGCGTAGGTCCTGCCCTTGTTAGACGTCCCAAACTGCAACACCTCACACTTCCCTGTATTATGTTCCATCAACCATTCCTCCGCCCACCTGGCCAATCAATCCAGATCCTGCTGCAATCTTTCACAACCATCTTCACTATCTGCAAAACCATACTTTTGTACCACCAGCAAACTTGCTAATCTTGCCCTGTGTGTTCTCATCCAAATCATTAATGTAGATCACAAACAGTACCGGGCCCAGCACCGAACCCTGAGGCAAACCACAAATCACAGGCCTCCAGTCCGAGAAGCAACCTTCCACCATCACCCTCTGCTTCCTTCCATGGAGCCAATTTGCTATCCATTCAGCTACCTCTCCTTGGATCCCATGCGATCGAACCTTCCAGAGCAGCCTACCATGCGGAACCTTGTCAAATGCCTTACTGAAATCCATGTACACAACATCTACAGCTCTGTTTTGGTCTTCAAAAAACTCAATCAGATTTGTGAGACACGACCTCCCACATACAAAGCCATGCTGACTATCCCTAATCAGCCCTTGCCCGTCCAATGCCTGTTTAACCTATCCCTCAGAATACTCTCTAGGAACTTTCCAAGTACAGATGTTAAGCTTGAACCTTGGACTTTGGCTCTATGAGGCAGCGTTGCTACTGTGCTACCATGATCGGCTGTCAACAGATCACACAAGGGAGCAATGCTTGACAGAACATATGGTCTATAT
The DNA here is from genome assembly GCF_053455715.1 of Rhinoraja longicauda. NCBI lineage: Eukaryota > Metazoa > Chordata > Chondrichthyes > Rajiformes > Arhynchobatidae > Rhinoraja > Rhinoraja longicauda. The sequence continues at coordinate 7,055,106 of NC_135976.1, forward strand.
CTAGTCCTATTTTTATGTTTGTACATTTTGTTCCTACAGATCCGAGTTTAAATTGTGCTTCCAATTTCATGGGTTAAGGAATAAATCTTTATCAAAGAGTTTTGTGGTTAGTCTGAGGAAGTAGTGAATTATCTTGTTCATTCAGTTATGTAGGAGTCTATGTATAAATGCATGAGTACTGATCGGGATCAGTTTCAATACCCCAGTGAATGAGTGTCACCCAGCTGACAAAGTACCTGACAGTTGTATATCAGGACTCATATCCCAGGATGTGTCAGGCATTTAAAAACCTGGGAAACAAATCATGAGAAGGGACTCAATGCATTGACCTCTGTCCTAGTCTCTTGTAATAACATCACTGGGATAAAGTGGAGCTGTGGAAAAACCAATAGTGATTGCTGCTGTCAGCTTAAGGGCGGCACGGTGGCGCAGCGGTAGAGTTGCTGCCTTACAGCGAATGCAGCGCCGGAGACTCAGGTTCGATCCTGACTACGGGCGCCGTCTGTACGGAGTTTGTACGTTCTCCCCGTGACCTGCGTGGGTTTTCTCCGAGATCTTCGGTTTCCTCCCACACTCCAAAGACGTACAGGTATGTAGGTTAATTGACTGGGTAAATGTAAAAATTGTGTGTAGGATAGTGTTAATGTGCGGGGACCGCTGGGCGGCGCGGACTCGGTGGGCCGAAGGGCCTGTTTCCGCGCTGTGTCTCTAAATCTAAATCTAAAGGATGCTTGACTGATCATTCTGCCAGCCTAATTTATGAACCTAGGGTCGGAGAGTTCCCCCAGATGTCTTGATTTTTATTCTTTGCTTTGTCATATTCGGAGTGGGAACAAGATGTGAACGATCCAACTTTACGAAAGGACAATCTCATCTTGGTCCTTAGCATGAAGAGGCAATCTACAATCCACAATCCGTAAGAAGCAAAGGCTTGACAAAGATTCTTCAGTAGGATGAAGTGGTGCAATGTGAACCGAATGTGAATGCAGGTCGCCCAACATAACCAGCCAATCTCTTCCATTAACAAGCAAGCTTGCTGTACTATCCCATTGCAGCAAAAACGTACAGGTTTGTAGGTTAATTGGCTTTGTAAAATTATAAATTGTCCCTAGTGCGTGTTGATTAGCGTCAATGTGTGAGGATTGTTGATCGGCACAGACTCGATGGGCTGAAGGGCCTGTTTCCGCTCTGTATCTCTAAACTAAGCTAAGCTAGGCAGTGATAGCTGGGGTCTTTTGAATGATCGGACTGTACTCATTCCCTTCTCTCCCTGCATAGTCCGCACTCAGCCTCTTGCAAGCACAAAATGTCTCTGATGGGTTTTTTTGCTATCTGTTGATATGTAATTGTCCATATGCAATGTATTCTGTTTAAAACAAAAATCACACATCAATTTGTTTGATAAAACTTAATGGTACAAATAAGATAAAAATTTACAGTGGGATTTGTAGCGCTAACAATTAATCCAAGCTGTTGCACGAGATTGCCAAATTATTATTCTTTAATGTAATTTGATTCTCTGCAAAAGGCATTTGTGGAAATTAAATTTCATTCCATGGCTGTTCGAGAAATACATTCTAAAATCTCGCCCGACTCAGTTGCAAAAAATGACATTGATCCAAAAGCAAATTGATAACGTCTGCCAGTGCAGACTGCATGGGCTGATTTTTAAGGTTCAGGAGTGCATGGATCAGGGAGCAGATGGGGATGTGAAGGTCCAGGAAGCTGGAATGCGTCAGGGAACTGGCACCAAACCACCCACTTGTGTGAATCGTAACTCCAATGCCGTTAGGCTGAGTGTGAGCATTATTGCCGATGGGACAAGTGGACTGCTGCTTTCAATACGGCAATCGCACACTAATAATGATATTAACCTCTCGGGATCCAGGAGCTTCCTGGGCCTCACAGAACATGCCTGGGAGTGCAAAGTGCCAATTGAAGGGACGAAAGATATAACAGAGGAATATCCCAATAATTACTGGAAGCATTTATTCACAAAATGCTGGAGTAACTCAGCAGGTCAGGCAGCATCTCGGGAGAGAAGGAATGGGTGACGTTTCGGGTCGAGACCCTTCTTCAGTCTGGCATTGCCACAGACGTCACCCATTTCTTCTCTCCCGAGATGCTGCCTGACCTGCTGAGTTACTCCAGCATTTTGTGAATAAATCGATTTGTACCAGCATCTGCAGTTATTTTCTTATATTACTGGAAGCATTTTTGACTGCTCGAATGGAGAGTGTGTTAACGATCCTTGTGCTAAGAGATTAAAGTGTTGTCGGGGAGATGGTAAAGCAGATAGCAATGTTTAGGAGGCATTTAGACAGATACATAAACAAGCATGAAATGGAGGAGCCCCTCCCCCACCCTCGGCATCCTGCTAGTCCCACTGTTTGCATCCATTTATCCCTTTGATATCACCTCTTCCACAGCCAACACTGGGGCCACTGTGGGCTTCACCTTTCCTTGGTCATCAACGCCGAATCTGACTTGTTCTGAACATTTTCATTCCTCCAGTTCCACTCCCCACTGTTCAGTCTGAAGAAGGGCCTCAACCCAAAACATCACCCATTCCTTCTATCCGGAGATGCTGCCTGTCCCGCTGAGTTACTCCAGCATTTTATGTCTATCTTCGATCTAAAGGAAGTGTTGTTCCAATAAGGCAACTAATATCATCAAAGACCCACGCCTCCCTGCTCTCATACCACTGCTAGAATGAACAAGAGGTTCAGGAGCCTGAAACCCTTGGCTCCAGATTGAAGAACAGCTTCATCCCATCAACCATCAGTTTAAACACTCTTGACTCGTGCACACACATCAAATAATACGGTTAAATATTTTGTATTAATTTGCTGTGAAATATTTTGGGATGTCTTGATGTTGTGCTGGGGTGCAAAGGAATGAAAGCTCTTTCTTTGTTATCGTTGACTGGCAGAGCCTGCAGTTTACGGTAGGTCTTGCTGCATGGAGACGTGGACTGCTTTAAAGCATTGCAAATGGAATTGAACACTGTGTGTCCATGAGCGACACATTCGCTGACAAGATGACCGAAGGAGAGTCATTGATTAAGTATTTTAAGATGATTCATTAATGAATTTCCCCAAAGAGCTCCTGCTGTGATGTCCTGGTGCTGAGTCGACCTCCTGGGTGGCACAGTGGCGCAGTAGTAGAGTTGCTGCCTTACTGGTTTAACATTCTCCCTCTCAAATTGCAGATTAAAACTAATCATATTATGGTCACTACCTCCAAGTGGTTTCTTTACCCTGAGTTCCCTTTTTAAATCTGGTTCATTGGACAACTCTAAATCCAGAATTGCCTTCTCTCTGGTAGGCTCTAGTACAAGCTGCTCAAGGCATCCATCTCGGAGGCACTCTACAAACTCCTTTCTTGGGGTGCAGAACCAACCTGATTTTCCCAGTCTACTTGCATATTGAAATCCCCCATCACCACAGTGGCATTACCTTTGTTACATGCCAATTTTAACTCCTGCTGCAACTTACACCCTAAATCCTGGATACTGTTTGGGGGTCTGTAGATAACTCCCATTAGTGACTTCTTACCTTTACATTTACTCAACTCTATCCACAGTCACTCTACATCATCAGTCCTTATGTCACCCCTCGGCAAGTGACTGAATTCCATCCCTTACCAACAGAGTTACCCCACCGCCTCTGCCCACCTGCCTGTCCTTTCTATAGGACGTATAACCCTAAATATTCAGTTCCCAGTCACGATCCTTCTGCAGCCACGTCTCTGTAATCCCCACAATGTCATATCTACCAATCTCTAACTGAGCCTCAAGCTCATCCACTTTACTTCTTATACTTTGCGCATTCATATATAGTACTTTTAATCCTTTGCTCATCTCACCTTTCACATCGATTCCTATTACACTTGTCCGTTCTCTCCTATTTCTTCGTGAGCTTTCTGTCCCGTTAATTCTGGGGTCATTAACTATCCCTTTACTCTCTTTCCCTTTAACTCCATTCTTGACTATCCCATTTGAACCCTCCCCCACTATTTAGTTTTAAACCACCCGTGTGTTGTTGCTATTGACTCTGTTTTACGCAGATTACACAATCTCATGAGTTTCATCCTTAACTTGGCAAGTGGGGTTTATGTTCAAAGAAAAAGCTGCAGAAAATTGATTTTAGTTTAAATCCAGCATAACAATTAAAGCACAATACTCTCATTTTCTTTCCCATGAAGAGAAATGGGGATCAAAGAGGCTTCATATTGTCGAGAAAAGAATGTAAAAATAAAACAAAGTGGTCTTTGTCTCGAGTCACAGCAACAAAAGGATTTTTCAAATTTGCTTCCCCAATCTTCGCTTACAATATTGCACTAACTCTTGCTGTCAGTTGGTATTCTTCTATTTTGAAATACCAAGCGCTTCTCTGTAAATTATTTAAATATATGCTTCCTTGCTATGCATATGGCACGAGGTCAACAACAGATTAAGCTACCCAGTTGCTTCACAGTGGTAAGCAGGAAAACATTTGCGTACCAGTGGAACAAGGCAATGTGACATTTGCCTCCCGTTTTGTTGAGCAAAGTTGTTTATTACTATTTTCAAAATACTCAGCGAATTTCAATGAGATCTGCAAAGGCTGTTGTAATAGCAAATCACTGCTAACAGAGAAAGGTCAATCAAATTCATCCATGCTCATTATTACACTGGGATCTCTGGTTGGATTTTAGGATTTAGATTTAGATTTAGATTTAGAGATACAGCGCGGAAACAGGCCCTTCAGCCCATCGAGTCCGTGCCGCCCAGCGATCCCCGCACATTAACACTATCCTACACACACTAGGGACAATTTTTACATTTTACCCAGTTAATTAACCTACATACCTGTACGTCTTTGGAGTGTGGGAGGAAACTGAAGATCTCGGAGAAAACCCACGCAGGTCACGGGGAGAACGTACAAACTCCGTACAGACGGTGCCCATAGTCAGGATCGAACCTGAGTCTCAGGCGCTGCATTCGCTGTAAGGCGGCAACTCTACCGCTGCGCCACCGTGCCGCTGTGTAGAACTCTGGAGTAGGAAGACACAAAAAGCTGGAGTAACTCAGCGGGTCAGACAGCAGCATCTCTGGAGAGAAGGAATAGGTGACATTTCGGGTCGATGGGAACGGGTAGTTCAGGGTGTAACAGCGTCAACAGTAAAAGCAGATCTCCGATAACTCAAGTTTAAGAGGTAATTGGCTCTAGATACCCTTTCAATTTAGATAACTGAAGGGGCAAAGTGTTCAAAGAGTTTAAAAAAGTGTTCAGGAAGAATAGGAAACTCTTCCTCCATGAATTAGAAACAAAGAGATGTAATCATAATGGAAGTTAGTATTGCAGTATCCAGGAAGCATGTTAATGCAGAATGGGAGCAGAATTTATATTTCACTCCCCAAAAAGGCTGTGGATAAATTGACTATTTTAAGACTACTCAATAGCTGGCTTCAGAGCTGTGCCCCTAAATCAGCTGAGCATTGAGCCAAGCATTTCCTATATAACGGGGGAGTGGGCTAGTGGGTAGGAAGGGGCGTCAGGCTGGGGGTATGAGAGAGTGGGGGAGGCGGCGGCTCAGGGACGACAGAGGGGGGCTGGTGAGGAAAGGGGGGTGAGGGAGAGTAAGAGTGGGGGGGGGGGAGGGCTGGAGGAGGAGAGAGTGGGGGTGGGAGGCAGAGTGGGACTGGGGAGGGGACAACGGGGGTGGGGTCAGGGGGTTGGTGGTGGGGGAAGAGAGAGTGCGGGAAAGGGGGGTGCTGGGGAAAGGGGGGGTGGGGGAGAGAAAGAGCGTGGCTGGGGGAGGAAAGAATGGGGGGGTGGGAATGGGCCCAACTTTTTAGATTTTTTTAGATTTAGAGATACAGCGCGGAAACAGGCCCTTCGGCCCACCGAGTCCGCGCCGCCCAGCGATCCCCACACATTAACACTATCCTACACACACTAGGGACAATTTTTACATATTACCCAGTCAATTAACCTACATACCTGTACGTCTGTGGAGTGTGGGAGGAAACCGAAGATCTCGGAGAAAACCCACGCAGGTCACGGGGAGAACGTACAAACTCCGTACAGACGGCGCCCGTAGCCAGGATCAAACCTGAGTCTCCGGCGCTGCATTCGCTGTAAGGCAGCAACTCTACCGCTGCGCCACCGTGCCGCCCTTGGTCTAGTTTCCTATATAATTACAATAAATAATTACAATAAATATGGGAAATTATTCAAGTATCTCCTGTTCACGTTAAACGGGATAAGCTGATCAGCCCTATTGTTTCAGTCTATCGCGCATCATTTCCTCACAAATAACTTACTCACTGGTTTCATCAGGACCACTCTCCTCTAGACCACGTCACAGGTGTGGTTCATACATGGACTTAATAGTTCAGAGGCAGCACAATGTGGTAGTGGTAGAGCGGCTGCCTTACAGCGCCAGAGACCCGGGTGCGATCCTGACTCTGGGTGCTGTCTGTAAGGAGCTTGGGCGTTCCCTCTGTGACCGCGTTGTTTTTCTCCGGGTGCTCCTGTTTCCTCCCACACTCCAAAGATGTACATGTTTGTGGATTAATAGGCTTCGGTAAAATTGTAAATTGTCCCTGGTGTGTAGGATAGTGTTAGTGGTTAGTTGCTCGCTGGTCAGCACACAACAGATGGCTTGTTTCTGCACTGTATCTCTACAGTAAAGTCAGAGGAAGAGATAACAGATTCAAGATAAGCTCTAAACCTCTGTGAAGTCAGGCGACATTCCCAATGACTCGTGGGAACCTTTGGCCCAGGACCACCGAAAGTGGAGAAGCACCGTGATAGATGGCATTAAGAGCCTTGAACCCATGGCTTTGGATCGCACAGACACCGTGTAAATGGCAGAATGAGCAAGTGGCATTGCCACAGACGTTACTGACTTACAATGCTGGTTTAACAGTTTTGTAATGGTTGGCAGTCATGGCCCTGATTGGGCCGAAGCCATGCTCCGTGATTGAGGAATGTGTTGTTGGAAAATGGGAGAAGCATTGGATCCTTGTTCTGTGGTTGTGGACGGCAGGAGTGTGGTTAGATATCGAACACTCCATCGTGAGTTTTGATTAATCAAGTCCTTTGGGCGATCAGGCGGTTGGTGGGGCCGCAGTGCCATCTGTGGGGTGATCATGGCATCAGGTGCAGTCTCAGGGTGAAAGAGATTGCTGATCTGCCCAGAGTTATAGAGTCATAGAGATATACAACATGGATAAACGCCCTTCAGCCCAACCTGCCCATGCTGCCCCAACATGCCTGAACCATCTAAACTAATCACATCTGCCTTCTTTTGGCCCATACCTCTCTAAATCTATCCTATCCATGTACCTGTCTAAATGTTTCTTGAACACTGCAATAGTACCTGCCTCTTTTATCTCCTCCGGCAGCTTTTTCCATACACCCACCATCCTTTGTGTAAAAAGATTACCCCTCAGGTTCTCATTAAATCTCACCTTACAATCTTTACCGTAAACCTATGTCCTCTAGTTTTCAATTCCCCTACTGTGGACAAAGGACTCTGTGTTTCTACCCGATCAATTCTTTCATGATTTTGTCCACCTCTGTAAGATCACCCCTCATCGTCCTGCGCTCCAAGGAATAGAGTCCTAGCCTGCTCAACCTCTCCTTATTGCTCAGGCCCTCGAGTCCTGGCAATATCCTCGTAAATCTTCTCTGCACTCTTTCCAGCTTGACAACATCTTTCCTATAACATGGTGCCCAAAACATAACACAACACCCTAAATCTGTCTTTGCCAACGTCTTACATAATTGTAACATGGTCTCCCAACTTCTATACTTAATACTCTGACTGATAAAGGCCAATGTGCCAAAAGCCTTCTTGACCACTCTACCCACCTGTGACACTTCTTTCAAGGAACTATGCACCTGGAGTACTGTGTGCAGTTTTGGTCTCCAAATTTGAGGAAGGATATTCTTGCTATTGAGGGCGTGCAGCGTAGGTTTACTAGGTTAATTCCCGGAATGGCGGGACTGTCATATGTTGAAAGACTGGAGCGACTAGGCTTGTATACACTGGAATTTAGAAGGATGAGAGGAGATCTTATCGAAACGTATAAGATTATTAAGGGGTTGGACACGTTAGAGGCAGGAAACATGTTCCTAATGTTGGGGGAGTCCAGAACAAGGGGCCACAGTTTAAGAATAAGGGGTAGGCCATTTAGAACTGAGATGAGGAAAAACGTTTTCAGTCAGAGAGTTGTGAATCTGTGGAATTCTCTGCCTCAGAAGGCAGTGGAGGCCAATTCTCTGAATGCATTCAAGAGAGAGCTAGAGAGAGCTCTTAAGGATAGCGGAGTCAGGGGGTATGGGGAGAAGGCAGGAACGGGGTACTGATTGAGCATGATCAGCCATGATCACATTGAATGGCGGTGCTGGCTCGAAGGGCCAAATGCCCTCCTCCTGCACCTATTGTCTATTGTCTATTGTCTATTGCACTCCTTGATCCCTCTGCACCACAATGCTTCCAAGAGCCCTACCATTCACTGTGTAGGTCCTGGCCATGTTAAACTTCTCAAAATGCAACACCTCACGCTTCTCTGTATTAAATTCCATTAGCCATTCCTCGGCCCACGATCAAGACCCTGCTGTAATCTTTGACAACCCTCTTCACTATCTACAACGCCACCACGTTTTAGTTCACGGGGAAAGAATGATGAGCAAGGATGCCTGTTCAATGGAGAGGTCCTATTTATCACATGAAGGGAACTGCAGATGCTGGTTTAAACCGAAGATAGTCTGAAGAAGGATCTCGGCCCAAACCGTCACCAATTCCTTCCAGAGATGCTGTCCGACCCGCTGAGTTACTCCAGATTTTTGCTATTTATCGCAGGTATGTCCAGTGACAAGATTTCCTATGCAACATGATCGGAGATCTCTTGCAACTCCTTGTCCTGTTGCAAGATGAATAATGTCATCCTTTTGCCTCCCAACACAGATATATGCATGCTTGTCATCAAATTCATACTGGAACAATTGATTTTCAATTGCATATCCTAGTTAAAAGTAGCTTTCTGCAGTTAACATTCTGGTAATATAACTCTTCTCTCGCCCAGAGTTCTCAATGACAATCTATTTCCAACAACTCTATCCCATATTTCAAAATTTCAAATACCATATTCAAGTCACTCCTTAATCCCTTCTCAATAAAAAATGTGCTAGAAAACCACAACAAAAATGCCAGAAAGATCAGGGCAGGAAGTACATATTAAATTATAAAAGGACTGGACAAGCTAGATGCAGGAAAAATGTTCCCAATGTTGGGGGAGTCCAGAACCAGGGGCCACAGTCAAAGAATAAAGGGAAGGTCATTTAAAACTGAGGTGCGAAGAAACTTTTTCACCCAGAGAGTTGTGAATTTGTGGAATTCTCTGCCACAGAGGGCAGTGGAGGCAAATTCACTGGATGAATTTAAAAGAGTTAGATAGAGCTCTAGGGGCTAGTGGGATCGAGGGATATGGGGAGAATGCAGGCACAGGTCACTGATTGTGGATGATCAGCCATGATCACAATGAATGGCGGTGCTGGCTCCTCCCGCACCTATTTTCTATGTTTCTATGTTTCTATGAAGCAGGATTCAATGCAGGGAAAAAAAAACACCTGCTAGGAAAAGACTTGTTTGGAAAATGATTGAGCAGAAAAGATTAAGTGAATTCTTTACCAACGATCATTTATCTATTTGTTCTTATTATTTGTGGAGAGTTTCACCAGCAGTCGGCTCACGGTTGGATTTCTTACTGTACATTCATCAGCTGACTGAAGTAAAACAGGCTAGAACCTTTGGTGTGGTCTCAACTGGCCAAGTGCCAACTTACACTGTTAGGAAATATAACAAACACATGTGGGAGCAGGTGTAGCAATATCTAGCTGAGACATGGCTGGGGCGGGTCTTGCAATTATACCTGAGGCAGAGAAAACACTTGGATTGCACTTGCACTGAGCAAATCTTAAAGGCAGATCCAAAACTTGCAAGACCTACATTATAAAATTTAATTACACGTTATCTGAGAAAGAAAGAATATCTACCTTTATTTACATGCTTGGCAACTCTATGAGATCTGAAAGTATTTTAGACCCAGTGGAGTATCTTTACAATCAAGTACTTCAGTAAGGCAGAAAAAAAAATGGTAGCCAATCTGTGTAGCAATACCCCCCAAGCATGTTAATGATAAAATAAGCACTTCAACTCCCCCTCCCTTTCCCAATCCGACCTTTCTGTCCTGGGCCTCCTCCATTGTCATAGTGGGGCCCAGCGCAAATTGGAGGAACAGCATCTCATATTTCGCTTGGGCAGTTTACACCCCAGCGATATGAACATTGACTTCTCTAACTTCAGATAGTTCCTCTGTCCCTCTCTATCCCCTCCCCCTTCCCAGTTCTCCCACTGTCTTCCTGTCTCCGACGACATCCTATCTTTGTCCTGCCCCCCTTCCTTGACATCAGTCTGAAGTAGGGTCTCGACCCGAAACGTCACGCCTTCCTTCTCTCCAGAGATGCTGCCTGACCCGCTGAGTTACTCCAGCATTTTGTGTCTACCTGCCTTAGAGTGATGGTCGTTGAGGGAGAAAATATGGCTGGGGCACGAGGAAAACATCCTGCTTTTCTCAAAATAATCCCATGTGTTTGAGAGGGCAGGTGGAGTCTCAGTTCACCATCTCATCCAAATGTTAACACATCCTAATGAGGCCAGTGCTGGCACTGCAGCATTGAGGTACATTTCTTTGCTCAGGTTCTGGGCTGAGTTTTGAACACATGACCTTCAGCCGACTGCCAAAACTGGATCCTCACTTGGTGGCTTTTAGTTTGAGATCTGAAAGTATTTTTGTCCCAATGGAGTATCTTTACAATCAAGTACTTCAGTAAGGCATGGAAAAAAATGGCAGCCAAAATGCGTAGCAATACACATTGAAGATTTCAAGCTTCGTTGAAGAGACTTCATGAGGATGTCAGAGACACCAGGTTATCAGAGAGATGACCCCTAGGACCTAATTTAGAGAACAATCACAAACCCTCAACTGCTACTATCCTCCATAGTTACCCAAGACTCTTGCATTTATTCCTTACATTTTTAAGCTTTGTTTCTGCTGTTTAGTCAATGCCACAGAGAATATTGCAGTTCAACTTGAAAGAAGCAAAGTGTTATCTCTGGAAATATAGTCACAAAAAGCTGGAGTAACTCAACGGGACAGGCAGCATCTCTGGAGAGCAGGAATGGGTGAGGTTTCGGGTCGAGAGCTTCCTCTCCATATAGGGTTCTCTATCGGGGCTCAGAAAACTGCATTCTGAGGATTGAGATCGCATTCTGCCTGAACAAGCACGTAAAGAAGTGACGTGCCAAGATCCCCATGTAAGACGCCTGGCTGGTGACGCTCGACTGTGGCTACAACCCCAGGTCTTGCACAGGGCTGAACAATTCTTGCGTTCTTGGACCTTCACCTACAAACTACCAGCATGAAGTTTCGGGGAGGACCGGTTAGGTTGTTGATCGCCTTGAGAGAGAGGGCAGAGTGAGAAAGGCAAAGAAAGGGTTGCGGGGAGAAAGGTGAGATAGACACGGCAATGGAAATAGAGAGCATCGAAGATAAAGAAGGTCACGGAAAGTTAATGAGCAGATGAAACAAAATAGACAGGTACATGGATAGGACAGCTTTTAGAGGGATATGGGCCAAACACAGGCAGCAGGGACAAGTGTAGATGGGACATGTTGGCTGATGTGGGCAAGTTGGGCTGAAGACCCTGTTTCCATGCTGTAAGTCTCTATGACTCTATGACTCTGTCAAAACCATGGGACACCAATTTTGAGGCATCAGCTAGTGGATTTAGAAATGATGCAACCTCTTGGTCTGGTTATTCTAATGTGAACAAGATTCCATAATTTTCTTCAGTAATAGCATATGTATTGAGTAAACCGTTCAATTGCTAACATTAAACCAGACAATCCCATTGATTTCAGACTCTGAAATCATCTGTTTTGCATTGTGTGAGTACATAATGGTTTTGATTGAAGTCTCTGTGAAAACTAACAGTGCTTGTGCTGGATCCATCCATATCCCTGCCAGAGTTGCCTTGTCACACACTATTCTCCCGCAACTTCTATTTTCCTGGCTACTGTTTTCCATTCCCAGTACCAACCATCTCATGAGGAATGCCCATGAAGGTTGGACTCTACATCCCATTCCAGGGCCGCCCAAAGATGACCTACACTTCATGCCAGTCTCCAATCCCTCTCTGCATCTACCCCTTGTCATCTACCATCAACCACGGCCTCACTTCCACCTCTGCTGGTCACCTTTCAGCCTCCCCGCCATCCACTGTTCAACTCTATTCGCCCCAATCACAATTATCCACCATCTGAATCCAAATCGTTTCACCTCCGCCATCTTAAAACTGACCTTAATCTGTCCCAACTCTGCATCCACCATCCACATTCCCTTTTTTTTTAGAGATACAGCGCAGAAACAGGCCCTTTGGCCCACCGGGTCCGCACCGCCCAGCGATCCCCGCACATTAACACTATCATACACCCACTAGGGACAATTTTTACATTTACCAAGCCAATTAACCTACAAACCTGTACGTCTTTGGAGTGTGGGAGGAAACCGAAGATCTCGGAGAAAACTCACGCAGGTCACGGGGAGAACGTACAAACTCCGTACAGACGGCGCCCGTAGTCAGGATCGAACCTGAGTCTCCGGCGCTGCATTCGCTGTAAGGCAGCAACTCTACCGCTGCGCCACCGTGCCGCATGCCACCTGTATGACCTGGCCCACCAACACTTCTACACAATGGCAGCTACACTGACCCACCCACACTTCTGTTATCCATCTCCTGCCCTCTAACCATAATCTCCCTTCACTGTTTAGAGATCTTACGTTCCTGGATTTTAGAATGCCGTTCAAGAGACCAAGTCATGTATACAGTGTTGATAAACAGTGTTGTCCTTCACATGACATAGCATTTGCCAGACTACCTGTGGCGAGACTCCTACACCAGTCAGTGGAAGAGCATCTGGCCGTCTCATGTTTTCCACCTGACTGAATCTGAATGGCTCCAGGATAAACTGCCTGCCATAATGAGGATGAAGAGGGGAGCCATCGAGCTTCACATCCGCAAAAGACCAATGCACTGTGAAGCAAGCTCCTTTTGCTTTTGGCCATCTTCCTAGAATTCCAGCTCTGGGACACAGCCAGTGAACAGATGAAGAGTGAACCATTGCAAAGTGCATTCCGAATGGTGTTGAACGGGTTTGAAATGCAGGAAACATCAGGTCTGCAGCACCAATTGCCATAGTTCAAGCGGGAATTGGTGTTGCAGCCAGGTACCATGGGATGCAGAGTGAGCTGCAGATGAGTTGAGCATTTTTGCAGAATTTGGTATTCAAGCCAGCCCAGGAACAGATCCCAGTATCTTCTGCTACGGGGAGACCAGTGGGCTGAGTAGGAAGAGGTGTGTGGGGCCATTGGGATTATTAATTTAGCAGTCCAGGATTCCTTCAGGTGTAGGCTGTTAATTCACTAAAGGGCCTGTCCCAGGAGCACGATTTTTAAGGCGACTGCCAGCGACTGTCAAAGTCGTAGCAGATCGCCCATATTTTCTTTCACCCCACGATAATGACCATGACGATGACCACGACAATGACCACGACAATAACCACAACAATGACCACGACAATGACCACGACAATGACCACGACAATGACCACGACAATGACCACGACAATGACCACGACAATGACCACGACAATGACCACGACAATGACCACGACAATGACCACGACAATGACCACGACAATGACCACGACAATGCCGAGTCAGGTCGATACAAGTTACTTTTTTTGTGAAACTAGCACCTGGCTAAGAGATTACACCGTCTTCTGAAACATCGCGAAATTCCCACGCTTACCTGACCGTCAAACAGTCGCCTCCAATCTACCTGTCAAATGTCCTGACGGTAAATGAATTGTTTTTCAGGCACAGCTCTGCAGACTCCTATCTACAGAAGTTCTCTGACGACTCTGCCATCGCCGGCCTCATCACGGGCGACGAGGACAGGGCGTACAGAGAACTGATCAAGGAGTTATTCACAAAATGCTGGAGTAACTCAGCAGGTCGGGCAGCATCTCGGGAGAGAAGGAATGGGTGACGTTTCGGGTCGAGACCCTTCTTCAAGGATCAAGGAGTTTGTGGACTGGTGCCAGCGGAACTGCCTCTGGATCAACGCGGGGAAAACCAGGGAGATGGTGGTGGATTTCCGCAGGCGCAGCCAGGTCCCCCCGACACCGGTGAACATCCAGGGAATGGACATCGAGAGGGTGGATTCTTATAAGTACCTGGGTGTCTACCTCAACAATAAACTGGACTGGACTGAAAACACCGATGCGCTATACAGAAAGGGCCAGAGCAGACTTTATCTGCTGAGGAGACTCAGGTCCTTTGGAGTGCAGGGGGCACTCCTAAGGACCTTCTACAACACGGTGGTTGCATTGGCCATTTTCTATGGAGTGGTCTGCTGGAGCAGCAGCATCTCAGCGGTGGAAGGGAAGAGACTCGACAAGCTGGTCAGGAAGGCCAGCTCTGTCCTGGGTTGCCCCCTCGACTCAGTGCAGGTGGTGGGAGAGAGGAGGATGATGGCAAAGTTAACATCGCTGCTGGACAACAACTCCCACCCCATGCAGGACACTGTCACTGTACTGAGTAGCTCCTTCAGTGACAGACTCCTTCACCCCAAGTGCATGAAGGAGAGATATAGGAGGTCCTTCCTTCCCGCTGCTGTGAGACTGCACAACCAGCACTGCTCCCAGCAGACGAGTCAACAATAACAGCTAGGAATACACAGAAAACTGATGACAAAGTATCCTTGTCTTTACTTTTATTTATAATGAGTGATCTCTTGCTATCCACTTTGCTGCTGTAACACTGTCAATTTCCCCGGTGTGGGATGAATAAAGGAATATATTATTATTATTATTATTATTAAACAAAACTATCTTCTGGTATCTTCAAATGCCTTTTCTTAATTTAATATTACGTGCTTCTAAATGCATCTGCGACAACCTAGCAAACCTGGGTACAGCATGCGACAGCGCCCGCAATAAGCTACGATACCTGGTGACAAGCCAGCTGTCGCTGAGAAATTTCTATCTGGAAAGATTTTCTGCGACGCCTCGAGATCCGCTACGATTCCGCTACGAAACATGTGGGTGGAAATTAACCAGAGCCAAAAAGAGAGACTACAGACTTTGGTTATTGAGTAGAACTGTCACTCGTGGAATTAAAGCTGTTTTTATGTCTGGCTGTGGCTGCTTTGACAGTCCGGAGTCGCCTTGCAGAGCGAAGTGCTTTGAAGAGTTTGTGGCCAGGGTGAGAGGGGTCAGAGATGATCTTGCCCGCTCGCTTTCTGGCCCTTGCAGTGTACAGTTCGTCAATGGGGGGAAGGTTGCAGCCAACAACCTTCTCAGCTGTGCGAACGATCCGTTGCAGCCTCCGGATGTCGTGCTTGGTGGCTGAGCCAAACTAGACCATGATGGAGAAGGTGAGGACGGACTCAATGATAACAATATAGAATTGGACCATCAATGCCCGGGGCAGATTGTGTTTCTTCAGTTGCCGCAGGAAGTACATCCTCTGTTGGGATCTCTTTGAAAGTCTGTAATTAGTTCCACTGTCTTGAGAGCATTGAGCTCCGGGTTGTTGCGATGGCACCAGGACGCCAGCTGTGTCACTTCCCCTCTGTAGGCAGATTCCTCCCCATCCTGGATCAGTCCAATCAGGGTAGTGTCATCCGCAAACTTGAGGAGCTTGACAGAGGAGTCTGTGGAGGTGCAGTCGTTGGTGTGGAGAGAGTAAAGGAGAGGGGAGAGTACGCAGCCTTGCGGTGCTCCTATGCTGAGGGTCTGCGGGTCCGAGATGTGCTTTCCCAGCCTCACATGCTGCTTCCTGTCCGTCAGGAAGTTGATGATCCACTGACAGAGGGGTTCAGGCTCAGTCAGCTGGGAGAGTTTGTAGTGTAGTAGCTCTGGCACAATGGTGTTAAATGCAGAGCTAAACATTGTTATCTGCTTTACCGTCTCCATGACAGCATCTTATTCTCTTAGCTCAAGGATCGCTAACACAACTCTTCACATGGGCAGCCAAGAAATCTTCTGGGAAATACCAGTAATTATTGGCATATTCCTCTGTTATATCTTTCATCCCTTCAATTGCCACTTTGCACTCACAGGCATGTCCTGTGAGGCCCAAGAAACTCATTGATCCCCAGAGAAGTTAATATCATTATCAGTGTGCAATTACCGTTTTGAAATCAGCAACTCACTCTATCTGGAGAAAAGGAAGAGGTGGCATTTTGGGCCAAGACCCTTCTTCTGACTCAACCTCAGGGTTGATTCCTGACTGTGATTTACATTCAAAGTAATGATCCCGATACACTTAGCTTTCCTTGATGGGCAGAAGCCTGCACCTCTTAAAGACGCAGTAACGGCTAACTGGAGCAGCTGGGGCATTGATCAGATGCTTGTAGTTGTCCAGTAGTTGGGGCGGCACGGTGGCGCTGCGGTTGAGTTACTGCCTTGCCTTTGATCCTGACTACGGGTGCTGTCTGTGTGGAGTTTGCACGTTCTCCCTGTGGGTTATCTCCGGGTGCTCCGGTTTCCTCCCACACTCCAAAGATGTACGGGTTTGTAGTTTGACTGGCTTGGTCCAAATTGTAAATTGGCCCTAGTGTTGTGTTGGATAGCGTTAGTGTGCGGGGATCGCTGGTCGGCGCGGACTCGGTGGGTCGAACGGCCTGTTTCCCTGCTGTATCTCTAAACTAAAGGGAGTTCCCTGGGAAGGTTTGGACTTGACACGGGAGAGACTCCTTGCCAGAGGAAGTGATGACCTTCCCTATGGGGGGGGGGGGGGAGGGGGGATAACCCTCCTGGCAACACACTCAGATGGCCGAGGAAGACAGGTATGGCAGTCATCTCAGGAGTCAAATCCCAAGGGCCTGATTGCAATGCTATAATTAGCTCATGTGAGAGGTTGTTAGTGAATACACCTTTAGATTGCTCTGGGGCAACACAGTGGCACAGCTAGACAGGACTGCTTGCCTCATCGTGCCTCGCAAACCTTTCTCAGCACTGCACAATTTAATTGTTTTGACTGCTTCCTTTCTTCAAATAATTCATGTATCATCTTCCTGGCCACTTCTTGAATCGCAAAGGTCAGGTACTGTGCCTACCAATAAAATGTGTATGTCATCACTGTACATTAACTCACACTGGGGAATAGGCACTGAGTTGGAAACAAGTCATGTCTAAAGCTTTTAATATTTTCCAGAAATTTTATAAAATAGAAACCTATTTTGTGTCTTAGACTAGACTTAGATATTGCCGTGGAAGCTGGTCATAGAGTCAGAGAGTGATAAAGTGATACAATGTGGAAACAGGCCCTTTGGCCCAACTTGCCCACACCGGCCAACATGTCCCAGCTGCACTAGTCCCACCTGCCTGCAATTGGTCCATATCCCTCCAAACCTGTCCTATCCTTGTACTTGTCTAACTGTTTCTTAAACGTTGGGATAATCCCAGCCTCAACTATCTCCTCTGGCAGCTTGTTCCAGACACCCACCACCCTTTGTGTGAAAAAGTTACCCCTCAGATTCCTATTAAATCTTTTCCCTTTCACCATAAACCTATGTCCTCTGGTCCTCGATTCCCCCTACTCTGGACAAGAGACTGTGTGTCTGTTGTGTGCTCAAAGTGATTTCACAGCGCACCACTGTCATTTAATACTGTTAATAGCTCACTGGTTTACAGCCTAAAGAAAAGATTGCATTCAAAAGGCATTAATTTTTGGGCATCTCAAGAAAATTGAAGCTCATGGGCTAGTGTTGAAACCCATCCATGTGGAATGGGCAGCAGTTAACTTGTGCACGGCAAGATCTCATATTTTCTCTGCTGTTTAGATCTAATCTGAGAAGTATTGTGTCAGTGATGAAAACCAGACGGGTGACTGACCTCCAGCCAAGGGACAGGTGGGGGTCCCTCTACGCAGGGATTCTGCCCCTCTCCATCGGGGACCTGGGGTGGAGGGTGTTGCACCGAGGAGTCCCCTGCAACCTGTTCCTCGCGCGGTTCACAGACTCGCCAGCCGCCTGCCACTTTTGTGGGTTGGAAGAGTCTGTGTACCACGTGTACATGGAGTGTGTGAGGTTGCAGCCCCTGTTCCAATATCTAAAGGGGCTGCTCCTTACTTTTTGGCTGCACTTTTCACCCACCATCCTCATCTTTGGACACCCTGTGCGTAGAGGAGAGGGTAGGGCCGAAGATGTCCTTGTTGGGTTGCTCCTGGGCCTGGCCAAACTGGCCATCCGCGACTCACGGCGCCAGGCGGAAGAGGGCTCTGCCCGAGCCAGCTCCATGCCCCTTTTCCGGGGTTACATCCGCGCCCGGGTGGTGTTGGAGAGGGACTACGCGCTGTCCACGGGCACCCTTGAGGATTTCCGGGACCGCTGGGCACCGCGGGGGATTGGATGTATCCTGGATGAGGATTGTAATATAGTTGTATAATAGTTTCAATTGGTATATTTGTTTGTATAGTATTCTGGTGGTGGTTTCTGTTTTGGTTTTATTGTATTGTATATATTATTTTAATATTTGAATAAATATTTTTGATTAAAAAAAAATAAAAAAATAAAAGGGACAGGAACACCACCCATCCCAGCTTTCCATTTGAAACATCGACTGGGACTCACTCCACCTGTGGCCTGGTCTCAGAGGGGGGTGTGGAGGGGAGGGGATTAGCTTTATACAGGGAACAAATATACAACTGCATCGATATATGCATTAAATATAAAGAGAAGAACCTCATAACCCCATCCCAGAAACCACCACATTGTTGTGCAAAGCCCCTTGGGCAACGGTGATCATAATATGGTGGAATTCGGCATTAGGATGGAACGTGGCACGGTTAATCTATCTCTCCCTCTTAACCCCTTCTCCTGCCTTCTACCCATAACCTCTGACACCCGTACTAATCAAGAATCTATCTTTCTCTGCCTTAAATACATCCACTGACTTGTCCTCCACAGCCTTCTGTGGCAAAGAATTCCACACACTCACCACCATCTTGACTGAAGAAATCGCTCCTCGTCTCCTTCCTAAAAGAACTCCCTTTAATTCTGAGGCTATGGCCTCTAGTCCTAGACTCTCCCACTTGTGGAAAGATCCTCTCTACATCCATTCTATCTGAGCCTCTCACTATGTTTCAATGAGGTCACCCCTCATTCTTCCAAACTCTAGCGAGTACAGGCCCAGTGCCGACAAATGCTCATCACAGGTTAACCTACTCATTCCTGGGAATCATTCTTGTAAACCTCCTCTGGACCCTTTCCAGAGCCATCATTCCAGTTAGTAGCCAAATAAACCTGTTAACTGTATCCACTGCATTAACATCCAACCTTAACTAAGGAGTCCATTTTGTTTCCCTTTCCCCTGACTCTCAGTCTGAAGAAGGGTCTCGACCCAAAATGTCACCTGTTGCTTTTTTCCAGGGATGCTGCCTGACCCGCTGAGTTACTCCAGCTTTTTGTGTCTATCTTTGGTTTGAACCAGCATCTGCTGTTCCTTCCTGCACCCCATCACTATACTTCAGACATGGCCTCATCAATGCTCCACAGAAGTGAGTCACATTTCTTGCGAGTAAAGATGACATTCTGTTGGCCTTTCTGAACACTTTCTCCACCCACATGATTAACATTTTGCAAATCATCAAACTGAAGAGGTTATTAGATGAACAGATGGGTTTTTAAAACACCCATGAGTTTCATGACTATCATTGATATATCTCAGAATCGGGTTCTTCATATTGCTATTTCATAAGGCAAGTGACAAGGTTAGAGACCCCAGTCAAAGGTCCTTTGTTAATGGCTGCATTACCTACAGGAAAGGTAAAGCCATGACATCAAGGAACAATCCCCACCCACACAGTGCGACTCACAGAGGGACAAGACATCAAGACGAGTTTGTAAACTGGATCCATTTAAAGCAAGATGCTGCAAAAACAGCTAAACAGGGGAAGTGAAAAGAAGAGGCATCAATTATGAATAATTGCAGGAAGGAACGGCAGATGCTGGTTTACACTGAAGATGGACACAAAATGCTGGAGTAACTCAGCAGGTCAGGCAAGTAAATACTGCAGATGACCAGATGGGTTTTTTAAGCACCCAGCAGTTTTATGGTTATCAATATAATATTGCAGATACAGATTATTTCATATTTCATTAGGCAAGTAACAAAGTTAGAGTCCCTAGTTAAAAGTCTTCTGTTAATGGTTAACAGTGCCTAATTGACAGCACTGGTTGATGCAACAGAAAAGTGAAGTTAAATTTCTTTCCATATTTAGCTGATTGCTCAAATTGACTTCATTAATATGAGGGACATTTAACAGGAAAGGTCAAGCCATGACATCACAGAGCAAGTCCCGACAACACAGTGTGACTCACAAAGGGGCAAGACATCGCTATCAGCTTATAAACTGGATAAATTAAAAACAGGAGGCTACACAAGCAGCTGGACACAGGTGGGTGGGGATCTGGCACTAATTGTTTGTTATTTGTAGAAACGAATATGGTCACATAGATTATCACAAGAGCATCACTCTGGGAACAGAGCTGAGCAATGGCACCATCCACATGTCAATTTTAACCTGAACACACTGAATGAAGCAGGTAACATTTACCGATTGTGTAGGAAGGAACTGCAGATACTAGATTACACCGAAGATGGACACAAAATGCTGGAGTAACTCAGCGGGACAGGCACCATCTCTGGATAGAAGGAATGGGTGACGTTTCGGGTCGAGATCCCTCTTCAGTCTGAAGAACGATCTCGACCTGAAACATCACCCATCTATCTATGTACATTACTAAAACTCTCATTTATTCACAAAATGCTGGAGTAACTCAGCAGGTTCACAAAATGCTGGAGTAACAGCATTTTCCAATGTTCATTTCCAATGTTCTATAGTGATCATTTTCCAATGTTCTATAGTGATCATTTTCCAATGTTCTATAGTGATCATTTTCCAATGTTCTATAGTGATCATTTTCCAATGTTCTATAGATTCAGGATCAGTTCCTGTGGATTGGAGGGTAGCTAATGTTGTCCCACTTTTTAAGAAAGGAGGGAGAGAGAAAACGGGAAATTATAGACCAGTTAGTCTGACATCAGTGGTGGGGAAGATGCTGGAGTCAATTATAAAAGACGAAATTGCGGAGCATTTGGATAGTAGTAACAGGATTGTTCCGAGTCAGCATGGATTTACGAAGGCGAAATCATGCTTGACTAATCTTCTGGAATTCTTTGAGGATGTAACTAGGAAAATTGACAGGGGAGAGCCGGTGGATGTGGTGTAGCTTGACTTTCAGAAAACCTTTGACAAGGTTCCACATAGGAGATTGGTGGGCAAAATTAGAGCACATGGTTTTGGAGGTAGGGTACTGTCATGGATAGAAAATTGGTTGACAGACAGAAAGCAAAGAGTGGGGAAAAATGGGTCCCTTTCAGAATGGCAGGCAGCAACTAGTGGGGTACCGCAAGGCTCAGTGCTGGGACCGCAGCTATTTACAATATAGATTCATGACTTGGATGAAGGGATTAAAAGTACCATTAGCAAATTTGCAGATGATACAAAGCTGGGTGGCAGTGTGAACTGTGAGGAAGATGCTATGAGGTTGCAGGGTGACTTGGACAGGTTGTGTGCGTGGGCGGATGCATGGCAGATGCAGTTTAATGTGGATAAGTGTGAGGTTATCCACTTTGGTGGTAGGAATAGGAAGGCAGAGTATTATCTGAAAATGGTATCAAGTTAGGAACAGGGGACGTACAACGAGATCTGGGTGTCCTAGTGCATCAGCCACTGAAAGGAAGCATGCAGGTACAGCAGGCAGTGAAGAAAGCCAATGGAATGTTGGCCTTCATAACAAGAGGAGTTGAGTATAGGAGCAAAGAGGTCCTTCTGCAGTTGTACAGGGCCCTAGTGAGACCGCACCTGGAGTACTGTGTGCAGTTTTGGTCTCCAAATTTGAGGAAGGATATTCTTGCTTTTGAGGGCATGCAGCGTAGGTTTACTAGGTTAATTCCCGGAATGGCGGGACTATCATATGTTGATAGACTGGAGCGACTAGGCTTGTATACACTGGAATTTAGAAGGATGAGAGGAGTTCTTAGCGAAACATACAAGATTATTAAGGGGTTGGACACGTTAGAGGCAGGAAACATGTTCCCAATGTTGGAGGAGTCCAGAACAAGGGGCCACAGTTTAAAAATAAGAGGTAGGCCATTTAGAACTGAGATGAGGAAAAACTTTTTCAGTCAGAGAGTTGTGAATCTGTGGAATTCTCTGCCTCAGAAGACAGTGGAGGCCAATTCTCTGAATGCATTCAAGAGAGAGCTCGATAGAGCTCTTAAGGATAGCGGAGTCAGGCGGTATGGGGAGAAGGCAGGAACGGGGTACTGATTGAGAATGATCAGTCATGATCGCATTGAATGGCGGTGCTGGCTCGAAGGGCCGAATGGCCTCCTCCTGCACCTATTGTCTATTGTCTATTGTCTATTGTCATGCCTTGACATCACAAGGCAAGTCCTGCCCACACAGTGTGACTCACTGAGAGACAAGGAGTCACAATAGGTTTGTAAACTGGATTAATGTAAAGCAGGAGGCTGCACTGCCAGATTAAGTTCATGGGTAGGAAACTGCATCAATTGTGAACAGTTGTCTGTTCCTTGTAGGAGTGTGTGTGTGTGTGTGTGTGTGTGTTTGTGTGTGTGTGTTTGTGTGTGTGTGTGTGTGTGTGTGTGTGTGTGTTTGTGTGTGTGTGTGTGTGTGTGTGTTTGTGTGTGTGTGTGTGTGTGTGTGTGTGTGTGTGTGTGTGTGTGTTTGTGTGTGTGTGTGTGTGTGTGTGTGTGTGTGTTTGTGTGTGTGTGTTTGTGTGTGTGTGTGTGTGTGTGTGTGTGTGTGTGTGTGTGTGTGTGTGTGTGTGTGTGTGTGTGTGTGTGTGTGTGTGTGTGTGCGTGTGTGCGTGCGTGCGTGTGTGTGCGTGTGTGTTTGTGGTCAACTAAAGAATCCAACGTGCAATGCTTTTGGAATGGAGTTGAGAAATAGATAGTTGGAACACTGTTTTGGTCCACCGGTGTAGGTTTGGGAATGTCACAGTGAGGAATGGCGACATGTCGTGCTTGTGGAGGTAGGATAGCATTGTAGAAATTAAGGGGCATGGAAATAAGCCATTCTGCCACTTGTGTCCATGTGTTGAATAGAAAGACTGAAGTTCTTAAAGCTGTAGTTGCACAAGTGAGCCTTTAACCTGGGCTTTAGCAGAGCCTAGTTGAGCTGCCAGTTTAAATCGTGCCGTGAGTCTGCTCAGGCCCATACAGCCATACATGGTGTCCACCTTTAGATGGTGTCATTATCAGAGGCAATTAATACAAATGCTGCACAATGCTGTACAATCACAATGGTAGACACTAGATTTCTTTTAACGAAAAATGCTAAATTGTAATGCTAATTGTAATTGTTAATTGTAATTAATTTATTAGCCAAGCAAGTAAAAGCATACAAGGAATTTGATTTGCCATACGGTCATACCAAAAAAGCAACAAGACACACAACGACATAAAAATTAACATAACCATCCACCACAGCGCACAGTGACGGAAGGCAATAACATATTATCTTCTGCCCTGCTTTTTTCCCACGGTCGGGGCAGTCGAACCATCCTCAGTCGGGGCGATCGAAGCTCCCGCAGCCGGTGAGCGAAGCTATCATGTCGGGGGCGATCGAAGCGCCCGTGATCATGATGGTCGAAGCTCCCGCGGTTGGAGTTCCCGAAGTCGATCCCTGACAAAGGGGACCGCCAGCTCCATGAAGTTAGGCTGCAGTGCAGGCAGACATACGAAAAAGGTTCCCCCACCCCCCACGTAATATAACACTAAAGGTACACTAAAACATTCATTTAACATCAGACTAAAAACAATAAAAGTAGAAAGGGACGAGACAGACTGTTGGCGAGGATGCAATCATACGCAGATTGAAAAAATAATGTCAGGTGTCCTTGACGCACAAATAACCAAGCAAAACGGGGCCCTCGTGGGCTGTCAAGGGGTAGCAGCTAAAGGGAATTTGTCTGGAATGAAACTAGTTATTTGGTTAACAAACATATAATTGAATGCCATAGACATAAAATGGTGAAGTAACTCAGCGGGACAGGCAGAAGGCTTCTCTGGAGAGAAGGAATGGGTGATGTTTCGGGCCCTGACCCTTCTTCAGATTTCACCCACAATTAGGTCAAGCCTGGTGAAGTGTTGTGGCCCAAGTGGAAAGGGAAGGGATCTTACAGGAGCTTCGTGACTTGCCTTTGTTTCTATCCCAGAAGTTGCCAAGGCTAACTCAGTGTAAAGTTCCAACAGGATATTGAGTTTACACTAATCGGTTCATAAGTTCATAAGTAATAGCAGAATCAGGCCATTCGGCCCATCAAGGCCCAAGGAGATCTGGCATTATATTGAACAGATTCTAAAATGATCAAATCAAAGCTATATTGGAGTTTTAGATAATCTCAAAACATGTCACAGGCAGTAAAACAGTCTGGCTAAATCTAACTTTATTTATAGAACTGGGCAGTTGATTGGAATTACTAATATATTTCATTTGACAGATGGTGATTAAATGTTTTTAAGTTCTTCTGAATATTGATTGAGTAAGTTTAAGAAATTATATTAAAAATTAACTTCAGGAAACAGCAAATGCCTGGACATACAGAACATGATTTGTCTATGTAGGACTAATAATGCACAGAGTGGATGCCAAATTGGTTCCAACATAATAACATTTGGAAATATTTAAGCCTCCAGCTACCATATTGATCAGGGTATGCTGCTGTTGTACTTCCCACTAAACTGGTGCAAAATGCCCCCATCCCTCCCCTGATACAGATGGACATGTTTAGCATGAGGAAGCAACCACCCGGCCCAATCAATACCACTTGAAGAACTCATTAGTAATGTGCAGGTCAGCTCTTGACTGATCTCCATGACTACAATTGTGCAATTGTAAGATACATTCTCAACCTCAAAAAAGCTGACATCTAGAAGCAATTGTTTAAGGTCATAAGGCCATAAGTAACAGGAGCCGAACTAGGCCATTCGGCTAGTCAAGTCTACTCCGCCATTCAATCATGGCTGATCAACCTTCCCATCCTAACCCCATTCTCCTGCCTTCTCCCCATAACCCCATGACACCCGTACTAATCAAGAATCTATGTATCTCTGCCTTAACAATATCCATTGACTTGGCCTCCACAAACTTCTCTGGCAGATTTCACTTTCAAAGAAACAGCACATCATAATGGACTGAATGGCCTCACCTACATTGCATGTTTGCCTGACTCTCAACAGGATTTCGAGACAAAGGAACAGAAGAAAATGTGATCAGAAATCAGAAATGGGTGACCTACTTCAATAAGGTACTGTGTCAATTCCTTCCATGAATTGAGTTGGCAGTAGTTAAAATAAGGAAGTCCTGTATTTTTGGGAAGGGGAAGTTCGGTTGAGAGATTAGATATTTTCTAAATCGAACATGTATTTGCCCCAGGCTGAAGTCGGGTCTCGACCCGAAACGTCACCTATTCCTTTCCTCCAGAGATGCTGTCTGACCCGTTGAGTTGCTCCAGCTTTTTGAGTCTATCTTCGGTTTAAACCAGCATCTGCAGTCCCTTCCTACACGTGCATTAGCCACATAAAGAAATGCAATCGCAACTGCCTCAGGGAATCTGTGAATCTCAAGAAGTTGAACCCATTATTTGAATCTTGCTTTATGTTAAATTTGAATCAATACTGCCACGTCTCCAGGCTGTGCCCATCAATGAATTATAAATGGAAATTAGCTTACACTACCTCAGGAGTGACCTTTGTTGGCCGTACAACCAATGGGGCCGTCCTAACACATGAGCAACTTGAAGACTTCCTAACGCTATGTCCCACACATCACTTCTCTCCTTTGGACCTCCTTAATTTGGCCTCTTCTCCTCCCTCCCCTTCCTGACATCCCTCACCAATCTCATCACCCAGCTGCATTAATCCAGCACTCTCTTGAACTTCATGTCAAATTCCTCAATCTCACCTCGTAGGCCCATGAGGCTCCAACCATCAACCACAACTCTCCCTCTCAACCTGTCCACTTACACAAGCTCTGAGCAAATCCTCTCTCCTGTTCATTGTCCATTATATTCCAGGACATCTCGTCTGAGCACCTTTCCCCCATCAGCAACCTCAACCCCTAACCATAATCATCATTTAATTGTATGTGACGTGACCCCGGGGCCTATTTTGGGGCCACTGGTGTTAACCTGCTGCCCTCTGGTCCCTGGTGTTGATTCACAAAGTTAAGTAGAGGCCTGGATCTCGGATGCTACTGAGATTTGGAATGGCAAACTGAGAACTGAGCAGTGAGCTGCTGCAGTGGTCGTCTGTCTGGCCCATTAGAGTGAAATAGAATTTCTTGGCGATCTTCATGTTAGATAGTATTTGGGGAAAACTGTCCTCGATTTGTTCTGGAAAAGTTTCATAAATAAGTGAACGCTATTGATTAATTGGTCTTGACAATAAAATTAACCGGGAAGAGTTTCTCGGCCTGGTGGGGCTGGCCTTGCAGATTCCCTGGGAATCAGCATAGACTTCATTTCAATAGTCAAAAGTCAATAGTCAATAGTCGTTTATTTGTCACATACACATAAATGTGTAGTGAAATGAAACATTACCAGCAGTTGAACAATAAGACCAATAAGAATAATCAATAAAAATGCAATAACACATACAATCACAAACTAACACCAAACAAAAAGAAACATCTATCACAGTGAGTCTCCTCCAGCCCCTCCTCACTGTGATGGAAGGCCAAAATGTCTTTTCTCTTCCCTGCCGTCTTGTCCCCGCGGTCAGGCTGTTGGAGTTGCCACATCGGGGCGGTCGGGGCCCCCGACATTGAAGTCCCCGCTGGGCGGTGAAAATCCCGCGGCCTATTCCAGGCCACGCCGGACGGTGAAAGGTCCGCGGCGGGCCGACCCAAGCCCCGCGATTCGGGGCGGGCGAACACGCTGCCTCTGCCGCTGCCGGAGCTCCCGATGTCGGCCCCCACCCAGGGGCCTGCGGGCTTCCCACGTCCACGCGGCCCGCGCCGGAGCCTCCGGAGACGAGTCGCAGCCGCTCCCGCAGCATCCGCAGGCAGCCAGCGCCGCAGGTGGTGAGTCCGGGCCACGGGCTCTGTGAACCAGAGCCCCAGGTGGTCCCAGGTGCATGGCCGCTGGTAGGCCGCAACGGGAACGGAGACACGACACAGAGACAAAGGTCGTGTCTCCGTTCGGGAGAGAGAATTTTACAGTTCCTGTTCCCTCCCACCCCCCCCCCCAAACATAACATACAAACCCTACACCATATTAAAACTACAATTCAGACAAAAACAACAAAAAACACAAAAGACAGATGGACTGCAGGCAAGCCGCAGCTGCGACGGCAGCGCTGGCTCCATTTGTCTTTCATTTGTCTTTGGCACTGCCATTTAAGTCCATATATTATATTGCACAGCTCCTCTTGGAACTGTGTACTTGGTTCCCCCTGATGGCAAAATCCCTGGACGTTCTGTAAGACTCCAAAGGTCTCATTAGTCCAACTTCAGGTGTCTGCCATCGATGCTCAAGTGGTCTCGGCCTCTTTAGCCACTGAAGAAACAGTCATTCTGTTTAGCATTCAGTGTCTTTGCCACCAGATGCAATTTCAGGGTTGAATGGTTTCCTACAATGGGGAGTTGCCTCTACCTGTCCCTGGATGAGAGAGACCATTAATATTTTTGTGCAATTTTAGTTTCCACAGATTGAAAGCAGAGACGATTATCAAGAGGTAATTGAGTAGATGTTTCGAATAGCGATATGGGCAACATTAGTAAGTATTAAACCACAAAGGTAAGTATATCACTCACAAGGCAGAGCCCATCGTGATTGAAATGTTTGCAGGCGTGGCAACAACAAAGGAGCCGCTGGTAGAATTTTCCTTGGACTATTGCCCTGAATCTTTTGCATTTCTTTGGTTCAAAATTGTGTTTTTTTTTGTTTCAGTACAATTCAATAGATAACAACCATCATCTCACAGGTCCATCCAAGCACGGCTGATGTCAACCAGCATTTTCACTACCCAGGTATATTTTTCCCCTTCCCTTTGAGGATTGCCGCTGACAAGCTCCATTTAGACTTAATCAGAGCAAGATATCGTTCATTTGGAAACATGCTTCCCCATGTCCATCCATGGTTCCCCACCGTCTGGCTGGATGTTTATTCACAGATATCGTGTCTATCTATTGACATCAAGTACCAACCCACTTGCTGCCGTTCCAGTCACTTGTACACAGGCTGGTCACAGACTATTGACTTCAATAGACAATAGACAATAGACAATAGGTGCAGGAGTAGGGCATTCAGCCCTTCGAGCCAGCACCGCCATTCAATGCGATCATAGCTGATCACTCTCAATCAGTACCCCGTTCCTGCCTTCTCCCCATACCCCCTGACTCTGCTATCCTTAAGAGCTCTATCCAGCTCTCTCTTGAAAGCATCCAACGAACTGGCCTCCACTGCCTTCTGAGGCAGAGAATTCCACACCTTCACCACTCTCTGACTGAAAAAGTTCTTCCTCATCTCCGTTCTAAATGGCCTACCCCTTATTCTTAAACTGTGGCCCCTTGTTCTGGACTCCCCCAACATTGGGAACATGTTTCCTGCCTCTAATGTGTCCAATCCCCTAATTATCTTATATGTTTCAATAAGATCCCCCCTCATCCTTCTATATTCCAGTGTATATAAGCCTAATTGCTCCAGCCTTTCAACATACGACAATCCCGCCATTCCGGGAATTAACCTAGTGAACCTACGCTGCACGCCCTCAATAGCAAGAATATCCTTCCTCAAATTTGGAGACCAAAACTGCACACAGTACTCCAGGTGCGGTCTCACCAGGGCCCGGTACAACTGTAGAAGGACCTCTTTGCTCCTATACTCAACTCCTCTTGTTATGAAGGCCAACATTCCATTGGCTTTCTTCACTGCCTGCTGTACCTGCATGCTTCCTTTCAGTGACTGATGCACTAGGACACCCAGATCTCGTTGAACATCCCCTCTTCCTAACTTGACACCATTCAGATAATAATCTGCCTTTCTATTCTTACTTCCAAAGTGAATAACCTCACACTTATCTACATTAAACTGCATCTGCCATGTATCCGCCCACTCACACAACCTGTCCAAGTCACCCTGCAGCCTTATTGCATCTTCCTCACAATTCACACTACCCCCCAGCTTAGTATCATCTGCAAATTTGCTAATGGTACTTTTAATCCCTTCATCTAAGTCATTAATGTATATCGTAAATAGCTGGGGTCCCAGCACCGAACCTTGCGGTACCCCACTGGTCACTGCCTGCCATTCCGAAAGGGACCCATTTATCCCCACTCTTTGCTTTCTGTCTGTCAACCAGTTTTCTATCCATGTCAGTACCCTACCCCCAATACCATGTGCTCTAATTTTGCCCACTAATCTCCTATGTGGGACCTTGTCGAAGGCTTTCTGAAAGTCGAGGTACACCACATCCACTGACTCTCCCCTGTCAATTTTCCTAGTTACATCCTCAAAAAATTCCAGTAGATTTGTCAAGCATGATTTCCCCTTCATAAATCCATGCTGACTCGGAATGATCCTGTTACTGCTATCCAAATGCTCAGCAATTTCGTCTTTTATAATTGACTCCAGCATCTTCCCCACCACTGATGTCAGACTAACTGGTCTATAATTACCCGTTTTCTCTCTCCCTCCTTTCTTAAAAAGTGGGATAACATTTGCTATCCTCCAATCCACAGGAACTGATCCTGAATCTATAGAACATTGAAAAATGATCTCCAATGCTTCCACTATTTCTAGAGCCACCTCCTTAAGTACCCTGGGATGCAGACCATCAGGCCCTGGGGATTTATCAGCCTTCAGTCCCATCAGTCTACCCAAAACCATTTCCTGCCTAATGTGGATTTCCTTCAGTTCCTCCATCACCCTAGGTTCTCCGGTCCCTAGAACATTTGGGAGATTGTGTGTATCTTCCTCAGTGAAGACAGATCCAAAGTAACGGTTTAACTCGTCTGCCATTTCTTTGTTCCCCATAATAAATTCCCCTGCTTCTGTCTTCAAGGGACCCACATTTGCCGACTATTTTTTTCCTCTTCACGTACCTAAAAAAACTTTTGCTATCCTCCTTTATATTATTGGCTAGTTTACCCTCGTACCTCATCTTTTCTCCCCGTATTGCCTTTTTAGTTAACTTTTGTTGCTCTTTAAAAGAGTCCCAATCCTCTGTCTTCCCATAGCATCGGATAATGCTATGATCCAATGTGGATCATAGCATTAACAGAGATGGTGCTGTACATTGTGTGAAGTGGTGATATCTTCTTGTGTAGGACATGGCCTGGCAAGTTGTGTGGCACAAGAGTTCCCTGCTATTTGTCTTTCCAAGCCTGAATGTTGATGAGTTTGTGCCGTACGTGCACACTGGATTATTTTCTTATCTAAAGAGTTGCAGCAAAACCCTAGAGCTGACTTAATGAGTGTGGGCAGCCTGATTGATCAAGCAACTAAGATGGTCGGACCCAGGACACCACCCCGATAAGAAACATCAGTAGCACTCTCCAGAGAAAGAGAGATAGCACATCTGCCATTGCCATTATCCTTTCCAGATCTGCCTTGATGTCTAAGACAGTCAATTTAGTCTAACCTGTAGAATTCAACACATTTGTTAGTTACTGGACCAAAGCAGGGAAAATGTAAAAAGAACATCTTACCTGTGAGTAAATGCTACAATACTACAGACAGCATCTCCTACTCCTTAATAGACACCAAAATGCTGGAGTAACTCAGCGGGACAGGCAGCATCTCTGGAGAGAAGGAATGGGTGACGTTTCGGGTCGAGACCCTTCTTCGGACTGATGTCAGGGGAGTGGGCGGGACAGAGAAAGAATGTAGTCGGAGACAGTAAGACTGGTGGGAGAACTGAGAAAGGGAAGGGGATGGAGAGAGAGGGAAAGCAAGGGCTATTTGAAGTTAGTTAAGGCTCTGCAGGATGGGAGGACAAATCCATCTGATTCCCCAAGCATTGATGTAACTGTGGGTCGTGGATTTTGGAGCAAGGTTCAACATCGTGGGCACCCAGTGATGCACGGGACTTGAGCTTTGTCTTCGACATGAACCAGTGAAGTGTGTTCACTTCCATTTCATTCTTTCGCTCCGTCACCGTGTGCAAGGGCATTGGTATTTGGGTTTCTGAACTCCATCAGGATCATCATCCAGATGTTGACGTTTCTTAGCTTCTGCTGGCCACTTCCTGCAACAGGGGCGGCACGGTGGCACAGTGGTAGAGTTGCTGCCTTACAGCGAATGCAGCGCCGGAGACTCAGGTTCGATCCTGACTACGGGTGCTGTACTGTACGGAGTTTGTACGTTCTCCCCGTGACCTGCGTGGGTTTTCTCCGAGATCTTCGGTTTCATCCCACACTCCAAAGACATACAGGTATGTAGGTTAATTGACTGGGTAAATATAAAAATTGTCCCTAGTGTGTGTAGGATAGTGTTAATGTGCGGGGATCGCTGGGCGGTGCGGACTTGGTGGGTCGAAAAGGCCTGTTTCCGCGCTGTATCTGAAATATGAAAAAAATATGAAAAAATAAATAGGTTGACCCTTACCTTCACTTTGACAGCTGGCCTTCATCTGGTATGACTGGTGTGTGTTCCAGCAGGGAAATGGCTTTAACAAAGCTGCAGCAGGCAGAAGAAAGCACTCCTGTTGTCCAGTGCAAGACGGTGACTACCCCTCAGCATGGGTTCGATTCACCCTTCACTTCAGGGAATATTCTGCAATGGTG
Organism: Rhinoraja longicauda; assembly: GCF_053455715.1. NCBI lineage: Eukaryota > Metazoa > Chordata > Chondrichthyes > Rajiformes > Arhynchobatidae > Rhinoraja > Rhinoraja longicauda. The sequence continues at coordinate 7,087,111 of NC_135976.1, forward strand.
TGAGGATCCCACTCAAATTCGGCTCAACGTCATGGTCTCACAACCTTTCCAAGAGCTTCGACCCCATGCCAACCATCAAGGACCCATTTGCACTAAACTTGAACTAATCCCATTTATTGTCTCCACATTTCAACAACCCATCCCAGATTCCACCATTCACCGGCACACCAGGAGAACCACCTTCAGTGGCCAATTAACCCACACGTCCTTGGTACATGAAAGGAAGCAGATGCAACATGCACATAGAATACGCAAACTCCAACATCAGAGGACAGGATGAAGCTCTGTTCACTGGAGTTAGCAGACAGTAGCTCTACTAACTGGATCACGTTGAGTGGATCACTGGTTGTGGGAGGTCACTTTTAAACAAAAATGCGTCCATAGGTTTTGTGTCTGTGTTGTTCAGGAACTCTGGGGCAAGGTGGTTTTGTTTCCCAAATGGGCACATGGCCAACAATAGCTCAAAACCACCATAACTTTGCCCCAAACCGCTGGCAGATCTGTCTGGGACATAGGACCATCCTTGAGACATCATCAGGGTTTTTTTAAAATCTCGTTTCACTCGCCAATGACAGTGGTACAAGGGCTGACTGCATCCTGAAGTTTTCCTGGGAACTGGAATATGTGTTACAAGGACTATGGCTTAATAACAGCATCTGCGCTTATAGTTGAAATCCTGCTTCTTCTTCCGGAGTCATTATAAGAAAGAGCTGAATCACAGTGGGTGGGTGGTACATTTTGGGAGCTTGAAGTGGGTGATATTCCTCATCTGTGGGAATAGCAATGCCATTCTTTCATTCGTAACCAAAGAATTACATATATTGGCTTCCCCATGTTGCCTTAGTTCCTTCGGGATCTTTCCTTGCGGTTTTTTTTCATTCCTTGCCTATAGGTATCCACTTGGCAATAACACCTGAAAACGCAATAAGATGTGATTATTTGCATAAAATGATCTCAAGTGAAGGAGGAAAAAAATAGAGTGAAGAATCTTCCAGTTAACCACTTCTAGAATGCAGCTCGTTTTGGTAGCACAGCAGTCCTCAAAGTAAGTGAGAGCACATTCAGCGTTAAACCCGAGCCAATCTTCAAACCATCCTGTCGTAGGGCAAACAGTTGTCTCTTTCTCATGCTAGAACGCTGGATATATTCTCCATATCACCTTTAAGAAACATTATCTGGGAATCCTTCAAGTTATGTGCGTGCCTGTCTCGAAGGATAAATCCGGGATAGAGTCTGGGCAGGGATGGTAATTCAAATAATCTTAGAGCATCGTGCCTTCAAAAGAGAGCTTTGAAATTGCACAGTGCCAGAAACAGGTCTGTATCCCCCAGTACAGCATCCATGCTCAGTAACACCTCGCTGCTACCACCTGTGGTGTACGTAACCTGTACAAGACCAGGCATAGCTTTGGTGCCAGATATGGAGTGGTTCATAAGCATATTCTTAATTTGTTTCTAGGTCCTGGTTATGGGATCAGTCTGATCCTCAGGTATCTGATTCCTGACCAGAAGATCAATTGGCCATTGTGTCTTTCCTCCCAGATTTGGTCCCAATCCAAATCTGCTCCTTGGATCTCTAATCCTTGGTCATGAGTTCAGTCTGGTCGCTGGGTCTTGAATCTCTGTTCCTTGATGGGAAACATTATCTGCAGTGTTAACTCGTGTTTCTATTTTCTAGGCGGTTGCATTATCTGCTGCATATTTCCAGCATTTTCTGTTAATATCATGTATCCTACCCTTGATTGAAAGTCCAGGTTGGTCCCTTCCTAGTCTCATCCCCTAACTTCTGTTTGGACCCAACATCAGGTAAGTTCTGAGTCAGCTTTTGGTCATATGCTTGGCATCAGAGTGCTTGTGTTCCCGTGCCTGGTCATCAGAAGCTACTCTTCTCTTCCCCTACTTTATAACAGTGAATCTTGTGGTGACTATACCAGCCATCCTTAACATGTGTGACAGGCCAAAGAATACTCACTGGCTGTAAAGGAAATGTGGCATCCCATATCAAAGATACGGGAACAGCCAATTTTCCTTTTCGATATGGGTTGTACCATTGCATCTTCTCCTTTAGGCAATCTAAAGGATTCACACCATTTCAGAGAAGCAACCAAAGACACCCTGGCAACACTCTCAATGCATACATGGGAATGTTGAGATAATGCGCAAACTATAATGACTTTTGGACTGACCAAACTGTAATCCATTCTACTTCCAAAAAACAACAGCAAGGGTCTCGACCCAAAACATCACCTATTCCTTTTCTCCAGAGATACTGTTTGCCCCGTTGAGCCACTCCAGCTTGTTGTGTCTATCTGCAGCACAGATACGTTCTGAGAGCCTGCAAAAGATCCAATAGAAAACCCATAAAATAGAGGACAGAGGTCCAGCAACTTTCTGGTAACCATGATAAGCAGAAACTCTGCAACATTGTCTGAGATCGACCATTGAGTTTGGCTGCCATAGAATCGAAGACAGTATTTCAAGACATGAATGCCCTTGAGTCCATTCGACAGAAACATTCCAGTCCAATCTGAAAAGTGTTCTTGAAGTTCTTGAGAAACTTCAAGAGCACTTGGCCTTAGTGTCTAGACAGAGGAACAAATGAAAAGGCACCTCAAGGACATTGTCATGATCCAACAGATCTGAAATAAGGGACAGTTCCATCAACCTTACTGATATGATATGATATGATATGATATGATATGATATGATATGATATGATATGATATGATATGATATGATATGATATGATATGATATGATATGATATGATATAATATGACTTTATTGTCATCCAAATAAAACAAGTCTTTTGGACGAAATTCCGTTACCCACAGTCCAACAATAAGAGCAATAAAAATAAGCAATAACACACACAATCACAAACCAGCACAAAAAAAAAAAGAAAGAAACATCCATCACAGTGAGTTTCCTCCAGTCACCTCCTCACTGTGATGGAAGGCCAGAATGTCTTTTCTCTTCCCCTGCTGTCTTCTCCAGCAGTCAGGCTGTTGAAGCTGCCACATTGGGGCGGTCGGGGCTCCCGACATTGAAGAACCCCGCCAGGCGGAGAGAATCCCGCGACCGGTTCCAGGCCACGCCGGACGGTGAAAGGTCCGCGGTGAGCAGACCATAGCCCCGTGATTCGGGGCGGGCGGAGATGCTGCCGCTGCCGGAGCTCCCGATGTCGGCCTCCACCCAGGGGCTGCGAGCTTCCGATATCCACGCGGCCCACGGCCGAAGCCTCCAAAGGCGAGTCGCAGCCGCACTCGCAGCGCCACCACAGCCTCCGAAGGCAGCCGGCTCTGCAGATGGTGAGTCCGGTCCACGGGCTCTGTGAACCAGAGCCCAGGTGGTCCCAGCAGGAGGCTGCCAGCTCCAGGTGTTTGGCCGATGGTGGGCCGCAGCGGGAACGGAGACACCACCCAGAAAACAAGGTCGCGTCTCCGTTCGGAAGAGACAGTTTTACAATTCCCCCCCCCACACATAGTACACAACCACAAAAAAACTCGACATCACATCTAAACACTACAACTAAGACAAAAAACAACATAAAACACAAAAGACAAACGGACTGCTGGTGAGCCGCAGCTGCTAGTGCAGCGCCCCCACTCCCACGATGGTGACTTTGATAAACAGAAATTCTGCAACGTTGTCAAGGCCATCTGAGATTGGCCCTTGAGTTTGTCTGCAGTAGAATCAGGATCAGCATTTCAAAGACATGAATGCCCTCGAGTCCATCCCACAGAAACCTTCCCGTCCAATCTGAAAAGTGTTCTTGAAGTTCTTGAGGAAGAGTACCTCAAAGTACATCTATTGCTGTCATTCACTGGCGGCATATTTCAGTCGCACGCACTGCCAACACAAGAGAGCACTTTAACAAGGCACCCGCCTTCCCCTCTCAGTACAGACCAACGATAATAGAGCAGAGCAATATAGACCACTCGACCCTAAAAACCGTAGTATGTCACGGCGCCATTTTAGTAGGCAGAAACTTGCAGGAACATTTTAATAGAAAAAGAACAAAAATCTGTGAATTGATAGATGAGATATATTCTGCATTTTTATGGTATCATCACACATACTGTTCCCCAAAAAAACTGATTACACTGTGCGAGAGGCATAACAGGCAGCGGGTTTTGCTTACTAAAATGGCAGACGTTACACTCCTTTCAATACTACACTTTAGTATAGGCGATTTTGACGGAGTGGTTCATCTTGCTCCTCTAGTATCTTTGGTCCAGACCTATTCTAATCTGTTGTGAAGGATGCTCCACCGTGGGTCTTCAACCAGATTACGAGTGGCTTCCTGGTAATGCTTGTTGTATGAAATAACCTTTACATTTTTCATTCTTTGATCCAAGTTGCCTAATTTCCAGTACACAAGACCCCATCTGGTCTCCCAAATAAGCCGACTAGGCAGATGCAGAGGGGGGTGGTTCTGGGACGCCAGAATGCACTGCTGAGCCTACTGGAGATGTCGTGGGTCCAATCAGCGAAACGTCGATGAAAGTAGGTGCCCACGATAACCCCAATGACGTGTCTGCCCGGCCTTTCTCAACATCGGAGGAGCATAGGAGCAAGTTGACATCTGGCACTTTGGATTTCTAACATCTTGTCCTGTGTATTTGGAAATATTAGAGTTGAAGTAGCTCTAGTTAATCTTTTAAGTTTCCTTATAACCTTTGGTTCAGGAGTCCGCGGTGCAATGGCAAGTAATTTTAAAAGCGTAAATATGTCCAAAGTTTTGGAACTGCCTATTTATTTCATTTTTTTAAAAAAAGAATTTATCTTGCGGCTTCTGTTGATGTAATGTCTGTCACTTTTGGAATTAACTGCATGGAATGCTCCCTTTTCCTTTCCTTTCAGGCTGCGTTCCCTTTCAACGTTCCATGCTTTTCTTGTCCTTGCCTCCATTTGACTAGGCATGGCAGCACATCTAACGAAGCCTGACGAACAGTCCACTGATCTATCCAAGGCACTCTCCAAAGTTAGGTTTGTATCTACCAGCGCCTGAAAAGGGAGGAGGTTGTGGCTCAAGAGGATTTTTCCAGGTAAAATCTGTCGATCCATTCTGACAATTGGATCCACACATTATCCCCCTTCCACTGCCTCCATGTGTGTGTGTGTAGACAATCTCAGTACCTGATGCTTCAGTCAGTAACACACCAACCTCCAGGAAAACAGAGGGTGTTGTGGTCCATTCAAAACAAAATTGTGACTATTTTAGTTCAAGTTGTGAGGATGAACTGCAGACAGGATTTGATCCAAACCAGACTTCAAGATGTTATGTTTGCATGGAACCAGCAAGGTGGAATGTCCTGGTGCAGTGTTTCAACCTGATGAAACGTTGACCTTTCCTCTCGCCCCCCACAGTCGCTGCAAGATCTGCTTAGTTCCTCCACCAGATAGTTTATCTCATTAGCAAAGTACAAGTCCAATTGACTGACAACACATTGGTTTGTTGTGGTCCCAGTGATCTCCTGGACTAGTTTTGATCGCCTAAAGGGGTCGGAGAGGAATTTCCCAGGGTTTTATTTCCCCAAATTGGCCCGGGGTTTTTGTCTGCTGTGCTTTTGCCTCTCCCAGGCGATCACATGGATTGGGGTAGGTGCGAGTCTAATGCTCTGGACATCACAGGTGTGGTCTAATGCTCTGGACATCACAGGTGTGGTCTAATGCTCAGGACGTCACAGGTGTGGTCTAATGCTCTGGACATCACAGGTGTGGTCTAATGCTCAGGACGTCACAGGTATGGTCTAATGCTCTGGACATCACAGGTGTGGTCTAATGCTCTGGACATCACAGGTGTGGTCTAATGCTTTGGACATCACAGGTGTGGTCTAATGCTCTGGACATCACAGGTGTGGTCTAATGCTCTGGACATCACAGGTGTGGTCTAATGCTTTGGACATCACAGGTGTGGTCTAATGCTTTGGACATCACAAGTGTGGTCTAATGCTCTGGACATCACAGGTGTGGTCTAATGCTCTGGACATCACAGGTGTGGTCTAATGCTTTGGACATCACAGGTGTGGTCTAATGCTCTGGACATCACAGGTGTGGTCTAATGCTCTGGACATCACAGGTAAGGTTTAATGCTCTGGACATCCCAGGTGTGGTCTAATGCTCAGGACGTCACAGGTATGGTCTAATGCTCTGGACATCACAGGTGTGGTCTAATGCTCTGGACATCACAGGTGTGGTCTAATGCTTTGGACATATCAGGTGTGGTCTAATGCTTTGGACATCACAAGTGTGGTCTAATGCTCTGGACATCACAGGTGTGGTCTAATGCTTTGGACATCACAGGTGTGGTCTAATGCTCTGGACATCACAGGTGTGGTCTAATGCTCTGGACATCACAGGTAAAGTTTAATGCTCTGGACATCCCAGGTGTGGTCTAATGCTCAGGACGTCACAGGTATGGTCTAATGCTCTGGACATCACAGGTGTGGTCTAATGTTGGGGGAGTCGAGAACCAGGGGCCACAGTTTAAGAATAAGGGATAGGCCATTTAGAATGGTGATGAGGAAAATCTTTTTCAGTCAGAGAGTTGTAAATGTGTGGAATTCTCTGCCTCAGAAGGCAGTGGAGGCCAATTCTCTGGATGCTTTCAAGAGAGAGCTAGATAGAGCTCTTAAAGATAGCGGAGTCAGGGGGTATGGGGAGAAGGCAGGAACGGGGTACTGATTGTGAATGATTAGCCATGATCACATTGAATGGCGGTGCTGGCTCGAAGGGCCGAATAGCCTACTCCTGCGCTTATTGTCTATTGTCTACTGTCTATTGTCTATTGTCTATTGTCTAGTGTCTATTGTCTATTGTCTATTGTCTATTGTTTATTGTCTAGTGTCTAGTGTCTAGTGTGTTGTCTATTGTCTAGTGTCTATTGTCTAGTGTCTATTGTCTATTGTCTATTGTCTATTGTTTATTGTCTAGTGTCTAGTGTCTAGTGTCTAGTGTGTTGTCTATTGTCTAGTGTCTATTGTCATAAAGCTCTGGACATCACAGGTGTGGTCTAATGCTCTGGACATCACAGGTGTGGTCTAATGCTCTGGACATCACAGGTGTGTGGGGCAGCCTGGAATGACCATGGGCCTATTCCTGTCTGTCCTGTTTCATAAGCTTTACATCACATCAATCTGATATTTGGAAATAAATTTGGAAGTAAAATGCATCTGTTTTTTGTGAGTTTCTGATTCACATACCAAACATGGGAAGAGATAATAACTCCCGGGCTCAGCTACTGGTTTGGTAATCCACGTGTCTGGTGGGCCTATAGGTAATGTACAAAAGCTTTGTGTCCAGAGGTAAACTCTACCCTTAGTAAGACAATCGGCTCTATCAAGCCTTTCCTATCTCATCTGCTATGATCCACCCTCAGTAGAAACAAAGAGGTACGTCCATCTCTGAAGCTCCATTAGGAATATGGTTTTTCCCAACATGCTACTACAATATCTTATAATAGAAAGAATGGACGTTACCCATCAGGTTCATCTGGCACTTAATGGAGCATTCTTCTCTGAATCATTTATCTGCATTTCCCAGTATTCTCTCTCACTCACCCATCAACTCCCATCTGATTTTTTTAAACTATTATTTTAAATTTCACTTGGGCAGGTGGGAAAGGTTTGATGTGAGAGATACTAGACCAAGTGGACCCATTGGGCCCAAACCTCTCCTGCATTGGTGCACCACCCTGTCCTCCCCCTCCCCTGTCTCCTCAGCCCCCCCTCCCCTCTCCCTTCTCCCCCACTCCCCCCTTCCCTCCCTCCTCCCTTCTCCCCTCCCCCTCCTCCTTTTAAACTTTGAAACGTGAATAACTTTAAAAATATAACACCAATTTCAATAACACTACTTGCATTATCACTAAAGTGACAATGGTGAGTAAGGTGGGCCTAAAATTGTGGCGCCATCGTGTACCGTTTTGGCTGACGTTCAGTCACAAACAAGATAACAAACGAGAGTTTTAGCATATAGATGAATTAAATGCAGGCAAACAGGTCTAGCTTAGCTGGGCATCTTGATCGTCTTGGATGAGTTGCATCAAAGGGTCTGTTTCGGTGCTCTATGATCCTATGGCTCTATCCAGAATGAGATTGGCTTTTTCCACTTCTTTTGTTCTTATAGGAACATAGAGAAAAACAGCACTGAAACAAGACCTTCAGCCCACCGAGTCCATTCCAACCATCAACCACCCTGCATTAAACCCCATTTTTGAATTCTCCCCACATTCCCATTCTTCCACTCACCCACGTACGCGAGCAATTTAAAACACTCAATTCGCCCACATGGTTTTGACATGTGGGAGGAAACGGGAAGCAGCTGAAGGAAACCCACACATGGAGAGCTTGCAGACACCACACAAGCAGCATCCAAGATCAGGACTGCACCAGGGTATCCGGCTCTGGGAAGGTAGTGGCTCTACCAGCCCCACCACTGTGCCATCCTCATGAAGATTCATTGGCCCGAGACATTTACAGATTCTCTCTCCATAGATACACCCCAACCTTTTGAGTACTTCCAGCACTTTCTGTTTACACTTCAGAATAAACAATAGACAATAGACAAAAGACAATAGGTGCAGGAGTAGGCCATTCGGCCCTTCGAGCCAGCACCGCCATTCAATGTGATCATGGCTGATCATTCTCAATCAGTACCCTGTTCCTGCCTTCTCCCCATACCCCCTGACTCCGCTTAAGAGCTCTATCTAGCTCTCTCTTGAATGCATTCAGAGAATTGGCCTTCACTGTCTTCTGAGGCAGAGAATTCCACAGATTTACAACTCTCTGACTGAAAAAGTTTTTCCTCATCTCCGTTCTAAATGGCCTACCCATTATTCTTAAACTGTGGCCCCTGGTTATGGACTCCCCTAACATTGGGAACATGTTTCCTGCCTCTAACGTGTCCAACCCCTTAATAATCTTATATGTTTCGATAAGATCCCCTCTCATCCTTAGATCCCCTCTCATCCTTTAAGATAAGATCCCCTCAAGTCAAGTCAAATTTATTTGTCACATACACATACACGATGTGCAGTGAAATGAAAGTGGCAATGCCTGCGGGTTGTGCACAAAAAGAATTACAGTTACAGCATATAAATAAAGTTAATAAGTTACTATTAGTGTCGACAAAAATTTAGTCTCTGGGGTTATAAAAGTTGACAGTCCTGATGGCCTGTGGGAAAAAGCTCCGTCTCATCCTCTCCGTTTTCACAGCGTGACAGCGGAGGCGTTTGCCTGATCGTAGCATCTGGAACAGTCCGTTACTGGGGTGGCAGGGGTCCCTCATGATCTTGCTTGCTCTGGATCTGCACCTCCTGATGTATAGGTCCGGCAGGGGGACGAGTGTAGTTCCCATGGTGTGTTCTGCCGAACGCACTACTCTCTGCAGGGCCATCCTGTCCTGGGCAGAGCTGTTCCCAAACCAGACTGTAATGTTTACAGACTGTAAACCCTCTCATATCTAGTATAATTTCCTGTGTTCAAACACACTGACATAGTAAAAGACATTGTGAATTCTTGTGCATAGATTGTTCTGCAGTCATTTATTGAATATACATTGTAGGAAATGTTAACATTTCTGAACATAATGTACATTATGTCTTACAAATTAACCTCATTGATTCTGATTGCAACCTGCAGACCTTACAAAGATGATTGATTAAAATTCTAATGAAAGTATTTGATTTTTGCCGCATTTTGGAATTGAATTAAACAAAACAAGTTTACACACAAAATGCTGGAGTAACGCAGCGGGACAGGCAGCATCTCTGGAGAGAAGGAATGGGTGACGTTTCGGGTCGAGACCCTTCTTCAGTCTGAAGAAATGTCACCCATTCCTTCTCTCCAGAGATGCTGCCTGTACTGCTGAGTTACTCCTGCATTTTGCGTCTATCTTCGGGGTAAACCAGCATCTGCAGTTCCTTCCTACACAAAACAAGTTCACACTTTGCTGATGGAGTCACCAATGCTGATGGTCTGCATCAGCGAGCTCTTCATCAGCTGCTGCCCAGTCAGGTTCAAGCGGCTGTTGTTGCGGCTCACGCTGTAGCCACTGGTTGGCAGCACTTACTTCAGCTCGCTGCCACCGGCAGGGCGGGCTCGGCCACCATGGGCCTCCCTCCCCTCTCGTCTTCTTCCCTCATTGGCGACCCTCAAACTATCTTCGATTCAACTTTACTGTCTTTACCTTCCACTAAACGTTATTCCCTCATCATGTATCTGTACGCTGTAAATGCCTCGATTGGAATCATGAATTGCCAGATTGATTCCTGGGATGGCAGGACTTTCATATGAAGAAAGACTGGATAGACTCGGCTTGTACTCGCTGGAATTTAGAAGATTGAGGGGGGATCTTATAGAAACGTACAAAATTCTTAAGGGGTTGGACAGGCTAGATGCAGGAAGATTGTTCCCGATGTTGGGGAAGTCCAGAACAAGGGGTCACAGTTTAAGGATAAGGGGGAAGTCTTTTAGGACCGAGATGGGAACGTTTTTTTTCACACAGAGAGTGGCGAATCTGTGGAATTCTCTGCCACAGAAGGTAGTTGAGGCCAGTTCTTTGGCTATATTTAAGAGGGAGTTAGATGTGGCCCTTGTGGCTAAAGGGATCAGGGGGCATGGAGAGAAGGCAGGTACAGGATACTGAGTTGGATGATCAGCCATGATCATATTGAATGGCGGTGCAGGCTCGAAGGGCCGAATGGCCTACTCCTGCACCTATTTTCTATGCTTCTATGTCTTTCCACTGACTGGATAGCACGCAACAAAAGCTTTTCACTGGTCCTCGGTACACATGACACTAAACTGAACTAACTCAGCAGGTCAAGCAGCATCTCTGGAGAGCGTGGATATGTGACGTTTCAGGTTTAAACCCTTCTTCGGACTGATTGTGGTGGGGGAGTGGGGGGAGAAAGTTGAAAGAGAAGTGGGTGCAGGCCGAAGCCTGGCAAGTGATAGGTGGATACAGGTGAGGCGGGTACATGTACATAATTCCCGGAAAGTGGTGTCACAGGTAGACACAACAATGAAGGAGGCTTCATCAGTTACGGCAGTGAGTGCAGAAGTTGGGATGGTTGTTGGAGTTGTACAAGACATTGGTGAGGTCACACATGTTCAGCTTTGACCGCCTCTGTGATAGGGAAGATGCTATTAAGCAGCAAAGGGCACAGAAATGATTTATGAGGATGTTGCCAGGACTCTAGGGATTGAGTGGCAGGGAGAGGTTGTACAGACTAAAATATTATTCCTTGGAGCAAAGGCAATTGAGGGGTGACCTTATAGAAATGCATAAAATCATGAGGGGCATGGACAGGGTAAATGCACACAGACTTTTTCCCAGGGTTGATGAATTAAGATCTAGATGGTATGGGTTTAAGGTGGCCGGGCAAAGATGTAATAGGAACCTAAGGCCCAATCTTTTCACAGAGGGCTTGGTACACACATAGAACAAGCTGCCAGGGCAAGTGATGGAGGCTGGTACAATAAAGATATTTAAAACTAATTTGGAAAGTTTTTTGGATTGGATAGGTTTAAAAGGATAAAGACCAAATATGGATAAATATGACACCTTTAGATGAGCATCTCGGTCAGCATGGATGAGTTGGGCTGAATGGCCTGTTCCGTACAGTATGAGTCCATGACTCTGGCTTGAGGTTTGTATGTTGTCCTATCCTTTTTATAAAGCATCCATGGAGATGCAAGGGGTAGCTGTACTTGAAGTATTCCTTGCTCTGGAAATACTAAAGCAATTCAAACTGTAATCATTTTCAGAATCTCACAAGCAGCACCAGGGTATCAGGACTGCACCAGGGTATCCGGCTCTGGGAAGGTAGTGGCTCTACCAGCCCCACCACCGATGTGCCACCGTCATGAAGAATCATTGGCCTGAGACATTTACAATAGATACACCTCGACCTTTTGAGTACTTCCAACACTTTCTGTTTACACTTCAGAATAGACAATAGACAATAGACAATAGACAATAGGTGCAGGAGGAGGCCATTCAGCCTTTCGAGCCAGCACCACCATTCAATGTGATCATGGCTGATCATTCTCAATCAGTACCCCGTTCCTGCCTTCTCCCCATACCCCCTGACTCCGCTATCCTTAAGAGCTCTATCTATCTCTCTCTTGAATGCATTCAGAGAATTTGCCTCCACTGCCTTCTGAGGCAGAGAATTCCACAGATTCACAACTCTCTGACTGAAAATGTTTTTCCTCATCTCCGTTCTTAATGGCCTACCCCTTATTCTTAAACTGTGGCCCCTTGTTCTGGACTCCCCCAACATTGGGAACATGTTTCCTGCCTCTAACGTGTCCAACCCCTTAATAATCTTATATGTTTCGATAAGATCTCCTCTCATCCTTAGATCCCCTCTCATCCTTTAAGATAAGATCCCCTCTCATATCTAGTATAATTTCCTGTGTTCAAACACACTGACATAGTAAAAGACATTGTGAATTCTTGTGCATAGATTGTTCTGCAGTCATTTATTGAATATACATTGAAGGAAATGTTAACATTACTGTTAACATTACTGTCAACTTTACTGTCTTTACCTTGCACTAAACGTTATTCCCTCATCATGTATCTATAAGCTGTAAATGGCTCGATTGGAATCATGAATTGTCTTTCCACTGGCTGGATAGCACGCAACAAAAGCTTTTCACTGTACCTCGTTACACATAACACTAAACTAAACTAACTCAGCAGGTCAAGCAGCATCTCTGGAGAGCGTGGATATGTGACGTTTCAGGTTGAAACCCTTCATCAGACTGATTGTGGTGGGGGGGGGAGAAAGTTGAAAGAGAAGTGGGTGCAGGACAAAGCCTGGCAAGTGATAGGTGGATACAGGTGAAAGTGGTGTCGCAGGTAGACACAACAATGAAGGAGGCTTCATCAGTTACGGCAGTGAGTGCAGAAGTTGGGATGGTTGTTGGAGTTGTACAAGACATTGGTGAGGTCACACACGTTCAGCTTTGACCGCCTCTGTGATAGGGAAGATGCTATTAAGCAGCAAAGGGCGCAGAAATGATTTATGAGGATGTTGCCAGGACTCCAGGGATTGAGTGGTAGGGAGAGGTTGTACAGACTAAAATATTATTCCTTGGAGCAAAGGCAATTGAGGGGTGACCTTATAGAAATGCATAAAATCATGAGGGGCACGGACAGGGTAAATGCACACAGACTTTTTCCCAGGGTTGATGAATTATGATCTAGATGGTATGGGTTTAAGGTGGCCGGGCAAAGATGTAATAGGAACCTGAGGCCCAATCTTTTCACAGAGGGCTTGGTACACGCATAGAACAAGCTGCCAGGGCAAGTGATGGAGCCTGGTACAATAATGACATTTTAAACACATTTGGATTTTTTTTTGGATTGGATAGGTTTAAAAGGATAAAGACCAAATATGGATAAATATGACACCCTTAGAGGAGCATCTCGGTCAGCATGGATGAGTTGGGCTGAATGGCCTGTTCCGTACAGTATGAGTCCATGACTCTGGCTTGAGGTTTGTATGTTGTCCTATCCTTTTTATAAAGCATCCATGGAGATGTAAGGGGTAGCTGTACTTGAAGTATTCCTTGCTCTGGAAATACTAAAGCAATTCAAACTGTAATCATTTTCAGAATCTTTGATAACATTTAAACTCATTAATAAATTGATAAATTTCGCAAGTTGCTTTTCAGGCCTGTTAGAAAATGCAAAAGGAGTTGAGCTTGGCTAAAAACAATGTATGACATGTTTCCGGTTGGTGTTCATTCTTGTTCAGTTCAACCATCATATACTTTGTCAGAAATATCAGCCTTGTTCAAAATTATAACAATCTTGCTAAGAATTACAACAGTTTTGTTGACCTTCAGGGTCATGTCAATCGCTGTGCAAATCTTCATGATTTTGAGCTCCTGATGATGATTGTATGGATTTTGTTAAAACATTGCATAGGTCTTAATGATTATGAAGGTTTTGCAGATGACTTTGAAAGCTTGTTAATGATTGTGTGGATATTGATGATGATGCGGCTTTAATTAATAATGACCAAGTGGACCCGTTGGGCCCAAACCTCTCCTGCAACACCCTCTCCACCCCCCTCCCCTCTCCCCTCTCCCCCTTCCATCTCCCCTCTCCCTCTCCCCTCTCCCCTCTCCCATTTCCCCTCTCCCCTCTCCCCTCTCCCCTCTCCCCTCTCCCCTCTCCCCTCTCCCCTCTCCCCTCTCCCCTCTCCCCTCTCCCCTCTCCCCTCTCCCCTCTCCCCTCTCCCCTCTCCCCTCTCCCCTCTCCCCTCTCCCCTCTCCCCTCTCCCCTCTCCCCTCTCCCCTCTCCCCTCTCCCCTCTCCCCTCTCCCCCTCCCTCCACCTCCCTCCACCCCCTCCCTCCTCCCCTCTCCACCTTCCCCTCCCCCCACTCAACCCCCCTTATCCTCCCTCCTCCCCGTCTCCACCCCCTCCCTCCCCTCCCCCTACCTCCTCTCCTCCCCCTCCCTCCCCCTCCTCCCCTCCCCCCCACTCCATCCCCTTCAACCCCCTTTATCCTCCCTCCTTCCCTCCCTCCCTCCCTCCCCCTTCCTCCCTAGCAGATAGATTTAAACTTTAAAATGTGAATAACACAAAAAATATAACCGATTTCAATGAAACTTCTTCCATTAGCACCCAAGAGACGACGGTGAGCAAGGTGGGCCTAAAATTGTCGCGCTATCGTGTACCGTTTTGGCTGTAGTTCAGGAACAAACAATCAAACAAACGAGAGTTTTAGTATATAAATTAAAAAGTTCTTGTAAATCACCACAAAGTCAATGATGATTGTAAAGATCTTGATTGTGCGACTTTTGTTAATGATTGTGATGGCTGTGGGGGGAGCGTTGAGGTCTAATGATAATAAACGCATTATAATAATATGCATAATAATAATAATATCATAATAAAGATAATAATAAATGCCTCAGTCTGAAGAAGGGTCTCGACCCGAAACGCCACCCATTCCATCTCTCCAGAGATGCTGCCTGTCCCGCTGAGTTACTCCAGCATTTTGTGTCTATCTTCGATAATAAATGCATCTGGCCTGACATATCGAACAATAAAAGAAAACTAGATTTCAAACTCCCACTCGGGAAGTGGATTAGACACAGGAAGGAAACACAGTGATATTTATGGTTGAAACATTTAAGCTCAGGGGTGTTTGCATCTTCCTCCTTAATTTGATTCCCATTGACATCAGTTATTTTGTTATCTGTTCATCCTATGTAAACAATGTGATCACATGAGATTTGATTACTTTTAAAAATGTTAAATGCAAAGAAATGTGCCGTGCTGCTCACAGGGTTTGATTCAACAGCACTGTGCCTGTGGGTAAAGATATATCATTAGCCTCCCTTTCTACCGAGCACAGGAATCGTGTAATCATGTTATGGGCCAGACAAGAAGCTGGTTTCTTGATGCTATTTTCTTGAGTGCACACCATTAGATTTGACACAGCGGCTGGCAACATATCATAATGTTTACGCTCTTCTCCTTCAGCTTTGTGTTTGTCAACGGAAATGAAATGATGGGTTCCAAATTCCTGGGCTTATTCCAACAGGAGACACGATTAAACTCCTCAATCACTTCCTCACAGTTCCATAAAGTGCTAATTATTAGAGGCAGAGTGGGTTTAGATTAGAGCACCTGACTCCGAACATTACTCAGTAATCAGCTTCTGACAGAAGCACTGACATGTGGAATTCTTTACAGTATGTCCAATGCAGATCAGGCTGCGTTCCAAAGCAATTGATCACTGCCTGAACATGAAGAAGCCGCAAGAGGGGCTGAGTTTCTCTGTTTAGCCGGTGATTGACAGAACCAAATATTATTGTAACTTAATGTGAGGCCCGAGCTGCAATTTGAACTGAAGATGCGCTGCCGATGAAGCAGGGGTATCTACTGATTGCTTGGTACCTCCAATACAGCTCACCCCCTCCATGACACACTGGTCAACCTGAGGAGCACCTTCAGCAACAGACTGGTCCCACCAAGATGCAGTACAGAATGCCACAGGAGATCCTTCTTCCCTGTGGCTGTCAAACTGTACAACTCCTCCCCTTCTGTCGTGGGGTAGACTGACCCTGCCCTCCCCCCCCCCCCCCCCCCCCCCAATCTTTGCACATCCCCAATCCTTTCCACCCATCACTTTAATTCCATGTTTCATGTATTTTGTGTTTTTATGACTATTGGCAGATCAATTTCCCTCCTGGGATAAATAAAGTTCTATCGTATCGTATCGTACAAAACAGTGCAAGAGTTTCTAATTTTTCTCCTGGTTTCATTGGGATTGACTGAATTATTCTGATCTTTTGTGGTAGGCTTGCTTTTTTAAAAATATCTGGCTAGATAGAAGTTTTATCTATCAGTGCAGAGTTGCCCGACCTTAACCTGTTTCTCTGACTCAGGGTTTGTTCATCGTGTAAAATGGACAATGGGTGAATTCCCACATCCAAAGTTACAAGGTGCAGGGATAGGGGGGAAGAACTGCTGCCTGCTCAGTCTGATCGCTCAGATGTTCCTTTATTTCCACCTGAACCTATCCTATTTTCCAATTTTCTCATGGATTCAAGGTGCAATTTAAATTAGGATTTTAACAATCGGTTTCCTGTATTTTTAAAGTCTAAGCTTCTTGGGTTTCCATTCACACTGAAAACCGAAGATGGACACAAAAAGCTGGAGTAACTCAGTGGGACAGGCAGCATCTCTGGACAGAAGGGTCCGAAGAAGAGTCTCGACCCGAAAACGTTACCCTTTCCTTCTCTCCACAGATGCTGCCTGTCCCACTAAGTTGCTCCAGCTTTTTGTGTCTATCTTTGGTTTAAACCAGCATCTGCAGTTCCCTCCTACACTGAAAACCTGCTGGTTACTCACCCATGACTTTGACCTATTAAATTTCAATTCTTCACATAAGTACCAGACTTCCAAACAGCTATCGTCCCAGATTGGAAGATCATGGGGAAATTGGAAATTTTAACCAAAGTGATATTACATTGAATTTCTAAATTCATAGCAATGTTGTTGTTCAGTGTACATTTTTAGCGTGGTATTTTCTGCTGCTTACTTGGACTTGAGATGATATCTTTCTCAAACCGTTAAGCAAAAGGAAAAATAAATAAACGGCAAAGCAGAATGATCATCATTAATCTTCAAAGGTTAGATCTCGTGCAGTTTAACCTATTCAGTTTCAAGAACAATAGTCAGAATTATTAATATTGTGGCAGTGGAGAATCGACCTAGCACGGATAAATAACATCAACAACTGGTATCTATATAATATCTTTAATGTAGTAAAATGCCTCACGGAACTGCGCAAGGAATTATCAAGTCGTTATCGGACAGGAATCAGGGCAGAGAACCAAAAGCTTCAAGCCAAGTCAAGCTCATAGTTATTTGCACAAGTATGGTGAAGTACATGTACAAGGAAAATGTTGCTTGCACGGCATCAATGGCACATGGATTCAGACAAGGGCAGCAACGGTGGTGCCGCGGTAGAGTTGCTGCCTTTCAGCGAATGCAGTGCCGGAGACCCGGGTTCGATCCTGACTGCGGGTCCTGTCTTTACTTTGGGAGTTTGTACGTTCTCCCCGTGACCTGCGTGGGTTTTCTCCGAGATCTTCGGTTTCCTCCCACACTCCAAAGATGTACAGGTGTGTAGGTTAATTGGCTGGGCAAATGAAAAAATTGTCCCTAGTGTGTGTAGGATAGTGTTAATGTGCGGGGATCGCTGGGCGGCGCGGACCCGGTGGGCTGAAGGGCCTGTTTCCACGCTGTATCTCTAAATCAAAATCAAAAACCACAACATGGTGGTGCAGCGGTAGAGTTGCTGCCTTTCAGCTAATGCAGCGCCGGAGACCCGGGTTCGATCCCGAGTACGGGTGCTGTCTTTACTTCGGGAGTTTGTACGTTCTCCCCGTGACCCGCGTGGGTTTTCGCCGAGATCTTCGGTTTCCTCCTACACTCCAAAGACGTACAGGTATGTAGGTTAATTGGCTGGGCAAATGTAAAAATTGTCCCTAGTGGGTGTAGGATAGTGTTAGTGTGCGGGGATCGCTGGTTGGCGTGGACCCGGTGGGCCGAAAGGGCCTGTTTCCGCGCTGTATCTCTAAACTAAACTAAACATAATTTAAACATAACTTATACATATGTAACACATCCATTCTGCAAAACAGTTTAAAAAAACTGCAAAAGAAAAACATAGGTGCAAAACAAAACCTGAAAACAAGACCATGATCGTTCAAGAGGTGGTCTGTGGTGTACTGCTGCTGAGGTAGGGTTAGAGCTACACAGGTTGGTTCAAGATGATAATAGTTGGAGAAAGGTAGCTGTTCCTGAACCTGGTGGTGCGGCACTCCAGACCTCTGTGCTTTCTGCACGACGGTAGCAACAAAAAGAGCAGGCCATAGCTGATGGAGTTCCGTGATCATTGACCCCACCTTCTTGAGGTACCGCCTCATGTAGATGCTTTCAATGGTGGGGAGGTCTGTGCCCATGTTGAATTCACCATCCTCTTACATCCCTGTGCATTGGAATTGTAGTGCCAGGCATGATCCGACTAGTTAGAATATGTTTTACAGTGCATCTGTAGAAGTTTGTTAGCGTATCCAGTGAAGTGCCAACTCCTTTAACAGTTCTAAGAAGGTAGCAACATTGATGTGCCTCCTTCATGATTAAATACGCACTGGGACCAGGGCAGGTTGGGACTGCTTGGTCAACTCGGTGGGATTTAAGAAGCATCTTAAAGGAAGGGAGAGAGAGAGTGAGGGTAGAGGAGTGCAGGAAAACAATTCAGGCATTTAGATTCCAAACAGATGAAAGAAAATTATATCAATTATTTTAAAACATTAGACGACACTTCTGACCAGGATTCAGGATATCTTTATATGTCATCCAAAAAACAAGTCTTTTGGACGAGATTTCGTCCCATAGTCCAACAATAAGAGCAATAAAATAAGCAAATTACACAACCCCAACCAACACAAAAAAAAAGAAAGAAAAAAAACGAAAAAAAAGAAAAAAGAAAAAGAAACATCCATCACAGTGAGTCTCCTCCAGTCCCCTCCTCACTGTGATGGAAGGCCAGAATGTCTTTTCTCTTCCCTGCCGTCTTCTCCCGCGGTCAGGCTGGTGTCGTTGCCACGTTCCAGGCCGCGCCGGACGGTGAAAGGTCCGCAGCGGGCCGACCCCAGCCCCGCGATCCGGGGCGGGCGAACACGCTGCCGCTGCTGCTGCACGTCGGGGCGGTCGGGGCTCCCGACATTGAAGCCCCCGCCGAGCAGAGAAAAATCCAGCGGGCTATTTCAGGCCGCGCCGGACGGTGAAATGACCATTCATCATTCAGGAAGTAAGTTGCAAAGAGATGCTCCTGATGCTGGTGAATTATAAATAACTTTGCTTCATGATAAAGTACGATCAATATCCAGTGTGTTTTTAAAGTTACACTGGAAAACCATAGATGAAGTGGGACAGTTATTTGTTTTACTTGCCTTATCCTATTTCATGCTTTCCAACTCTCCTTCACCTCACTCTATCTCTCCCACCCTTTAAGATGGTTCTTAAATCCTACCTTGTTGATCAAGCACTATATCTGTCCTGGTCCCAGCACATATTTCGTCATTTAACTAGACCAAGTGGACCCGTTGGGCCCAAACCTCTCCTGCATTGGTGCAGCACCCCCTCCTGCCCCTCCCCCCTACCCCCTCTCCCTCCCCTCCCTCCCCCACTCCCTCCCCCTCCCTTCCCCTCCCTCCACTCCACCCCCCTCAACCCCCCCTAATCCTCCCTCTCCCTCCCTCCCCCCCCTCCCTCCACCCCCCCTCCCTCCCCCCTCCCTCCCTAGGGGAGAGATTTAAACTTTAAAATGTGAATGACTTCAAAAATATAACACCGATTTCAATGAAACTTCTTCCGTTAGCACCAAAGGGACGACGGTGAGTAAGGTGGGCTAAAATTGTCACGCTATCGTGTACCGTTTTGGTTGTAGTTCAGGAACAAACAAACAAACAAACAAACAAACAAACAAACAAACACAAGTATACATATATTATCTATATATATTATGTAGATAACCAAAAGGTCTCAATCACAGGGAGGGAATGTTGGGGATTAGGGAAGTCTGAAGCTGTGTTTGTGGGGAAGGATGAGCAGATCCAGAAAAGATGGGATTATGGATTGCAGGGTGAAGTGCTGATGGATTTTGAGTGAGTTGGAATCAGGTATTGCTGAGGTAGGATCTAGTGTTCTTCATGATGACCAACTAAAGACGTGAACCCAACGTGATCCAACTTCTACAATGATCCATAAACATCATTCCGTGGTGCAGGTCCACCACCGATTTTCTGGCAGAATGTTCTGCCCCCTTCTTTAGTCCAGACAAGATTACAAGAGCACACTCTAAATCCCCCTGGAAGTCCCTGCGGAAATGTGGCTCCTACATTGTATTGAGGCGGTCGATCTCGACTTCATGGCCGTTCCATGGGTCGAATATGCCCTCTGCAGCCGGGACTCTGCAGATCCGGCCTATCCGAGGCCGGCTGATCCATTCCCATAGCCGACTTCCAAAGTCAACTTTGAGGGCCGGTATCTCGGCCCGCCAGCGGCCTAAGAGGACGGTTCTGGTACCGCTCAACTCCTCTTGGAGGCCAGCGTCAGACAGTGGGAGTGACAGCACATCCATCCTACCTCACTTTCAGCAAATGCGTCAAAGCCCGGGTCGGCGGAGGTCAGCCTGGTAGTCCCAGCCCCATGGTTGCCCCCCCCCCCCCCCACCCCATCCAAACCTCATCGGGACTGCCGAGGGCAACTCCTCAACCGACTCCCAGGCTGGCCCTGCAAGAAAGGCCCATTTGGCTGTAAATGTAATTAACATTTAATATTTGCTTTATTTATGTTTCTAGCAGTCCATGGTGCTTTAGGGACACGGGAGGGATATACTTAGTGGCTGAAAGCATTGTTGTATCATCATTGCATCATCTCGGATTGTCCAGCAAAATCCAACAAAGCTCTGAAACCAAAGGTGTGGGAAAATCAGCCGTGGACCTGTCCGAATATAGGATTCCTCTCAAGTTCCCAAGGGTGACTGTCTAATCGTATTTGAATTTCCCAATTGGATCATTTTAACTGGAAATAGTCATAAACTTAATTTACCAAGGGCTGATTCAATTTAAAATCCAATTGTCTCAAAATGTCACAGCTATAATATTCAGTTTTACACTGATGTTTTCACGTAACATTTGGAAAGTTCTACATTATGGAGAAAGCCTTGGTTATATCCAAGGTGGCTTAACTCCATCAAAATAATTGCTATTAATCCTGCAAATGGGATCATACCTCAAATCCATTATGATACGAGGATTTGAGTGCATGAATGTAAAGTTATCAACTCTTGGTCAGAACCATAGTTTTATCATCTGAAAATCTAATTTGGGCAGCACGGTGGCGCAGCAGTGGTGTTGCTGTCTGGCAGTGCCAGGAACCCAGGTTCGATCCTGGCAACGGGCACTTGTCCGTACGGAGTTTCTACATTCTTCCCTTGACCTGCATGGGTTTTCCCTGGGTGTCCCGGTTTTTCCTTCCACGCTCCAAAGACGCACAGGTTTGTAGGTTAATTGGCTTGATAAAATTGTAAATTGTCCCTAGTGTGCGTAGGATAGTGTTAATGTGTGGGGATCGCTGGGCGGTCCGGACTCGGTGGGCCGAAGGGCCTGTTTCCGCGCTGTATTTCTAAATCTAAAATCTAAAACTAAACTAAATAAACGATGCCATACTTACATAGTAATGGAAAGCAATGCACTCTGCATGTGATCATTAATTACCTTACGACTGGAAGCAACAGTTTCAATTGATCAGTGGGAAGTACCACATACTAAAGAAGTGTCCCGACCTGCAACATCACCCATTCCTTCCATCCAGAGCTGCTGCCTGTCCCGCTGAGTTACTCCTGCATTTTGTGTCTACATTGCTCCGAATGGATTTGAGACAAATGACTTCTTAGCCAAAACTGAATGGTGGTCTGCTGATAACTAGAGCATCATGGGAAGCAAACCAGGATAGTATAATTGTTTCAAAGCATTTGACTTCCATTAGCAGATATTGAATCAGTATCACGCAGCCCCAAAGTTCAAAAGCTGTGAGAATGTGTGTTTAAAATATTGAAGATTATAATTGTTAAACATGCAGGTATGTTGGTTGATTGGTGGCATTAATTGCCTCCTACTGTGCAGATGAGTTGTATAATCTGGAGAGAACCGATGGGAATATGGGGAGTTTAAAAAGAATGGAATTATTTTGGGATCAGTATACATGAGTGGTGGATGGATTACATGGACTTGGTGGGCCAAAGGGCTTGTTTCCATGTTGTATAACTCTATGATTCTATGACATAGCTCTATTTGGTAACTGCTATAAGCTCAAGAATCTAACGCACGTTATTATTTATAACGCTGTTGTCTCATGCATAACATAGGGTCCTATTATATTTGAAATGGGTACACTCTGCTCTGTCTTGACATTACATTCTATACTTCCCAATTGATCTCACCAACTTTTATTAGTACACGTTTCTTCCTTTCTGCGTCACTACCTCTGCAGCTGCTACTTCTCTCTTTCTGACCCTGCATTTAATCCTTTTGATTCCTGGAATGAGAGCCAACATAATCAGAGACTTAATATAGTCAGAGAATCCAAGACTTGCCCAGACTCGTCATTCCTCCTTACTCCTGCTCCCAAAGGTACACAACTTCTATAACCAAGGGTACTGTCCGATTTAGCTCTACCCCATTGTGGGTGTTAATCTTTGTCTGTGGAACTGATGCACTACTATGCTGAGCACAAGATTCTGCACAACGTATCGTCCCCATTTCTCTATTGTACTTGAGTGTGACTTGATTGTTTTTATGTATCGAATATCTGATCTGTTTGGATAGCATGCCAAACAACAGAACAATGTCCCTCAGTACTCGTGACAAACCCAAGCCTAAAACTCCCTTGCCAATGAGGCAAGAATCAGGAATAAAAATTATTTTGTCTGTTTCTCTTCCCAATGAAGAGCAAATCCTGGCGCGGTCCTTTTAGTGAAGCCGGCGCAGGTAATGAATGAGCCCAGGTAATGTCTGTCCTACCATGATACATCCATATTGTAACTCATTAGTCTAATTAATAGTGATAAATGCTTCCAAAAAGGATGGAACAAAAAACACAAATGAAATTTATATGTAGCATGAGTCAACAGGAACATCTTGCTCCAGGCTAGATATTCTAATAACCCAATTAACATTAATACATTTGTATTACTTATTAAAATTTGGCACAGAGGTTTTATTGTGATTAATTTGCACAATGTAAGATTCCTTTGATGTAATCAAGTACTTTCCAACATTTCTCAAGTTAAGCCTTCAACTGAAGTTCAGAAACTAGAGAGTTCAAAGCGGGGCAACGCAGAGATTTTAAACCTGAGAGGTTATTTTGTGATCTGCAGTCACTGAGAAGGTTTGGCATTCCATGCAAAAGTCAAACAGTCTCCATCATCGTTGTATCATTCTGTCACTGTAAGTTGGAAACTGATGCTACAATGTAATATTTAGTTTAGTTTAGTTTAGTTTAGAGATACAGAGTGGAAACAAGCCCTTCGGCCCACCGAGTCCCACCGACCATCGATCCCCTCACATTCACAGTACACGCACTCGGGCTAATTAACCAACACACCTGTACGTCTTTGGAGTGTGGGAGGAAACCGAAGATCTCGGGGAAAACCCACGCAGGTCACGGGGAGAACGTACAAACTCCGTACAGACAAGCACCCCTAGTCAGGATCAAACCCGGGTCTCTGGTGCTGTAAGGCGATAGCTCGGCCACTACGCCACTATGCCGCCCACAAAAATTAAGAACGATAAAATCGCCTGAAAAAAGAAATGATTGATACTAGTTAGTATACTGGATGATTAAAGTGCTAAAAACTTCAAGCATCATTGAACATCAATAATTCAGAATGTTGGCTTTGTACCTTCATTTTCAATATTTGGTTGTAAATAATACATATTAATTGTGCTTGCCACAGCATATCGTAGACTGGAAATGGGGTTATAGATTTGGCGATGCTTGCTAAATTATAATTGCTCCTTCATTTTCTGCTTCACATCGTTGCTGACATATTTTAGATGTTATTTTTCTCCAGGGCCTTTTAAATTGGAACAAAGCAATCTCCATGCTTCAATTAGCTCTTAAATAATGCTAACTGGAAATGGTTACACTGGCCAAAAACGACAGACATTATTCAGATCACAAAATCCGCAAACGCATTTACACTGTAGAAATGCAGCTAATTTAACTTTGTGTGATTCTCCCATTATTGGTCACATCATAAGGGCTAATAAACTGTACACTGCGACAGGCCAATGATAAGGTATTCTGCAGTGATTGGCTCAACTCCTCTCTCTCCAAATTACTTCCTGGATCTACATATTAACAGTGCAAACATTTTTTTCTATTTGTCCGTGCTGGTATTGAAGCTGATTCACAAAGCTTGATGCCATTCAATATAATGCAATCCATCTGATAAGCCTTACATTTACTCAGGTAAAAATCCATCATTGCATAATGGCCGCAGTTTACACTCCCAATTTAGTTGCATGACAGCCATTTCCATATCTTGGCATCCATTAAAACACAGTAGTTTCTTGGGAATAACATCTTGCACTTCTGTTCCAAGTTGCACGCTGTCCAAACTTTGATATGCATTGCCAGTCCCTCATCATTGGGTCAAAACCTTACCCAAGAACCTTCCTAAAAGCATTGTTCAAATATTTTCATTGCATGAACATTATCTGTTCTATAAGGCCAATCGCCCCCTTCCCCGTAAATACTGGCCTTGTCAGCCACACTCCTAATGTCAAGAAATAATGTAAAATAGACTTTCAGGTATGGATTTATCAACCTGTTATAGTGTATAGCATAAGAACATAAAACATAGGATTGGAAGTGAGCCATTTGCCCTCTCAAGTCTGCTCTGCAATAGGCAATAGACAATAGGTGCAGGAGGAGGCCATTCGGCCCTTCGAGCCAGCACCGCCATTCAATGTGATCATGACTGATCATTCTCAATCAGTACCCCGTTCCTGCCTTCTCCCCATACCCCCTGACTCTGCAATCCTTAAGAGCTCTATCTAGCTCTCTCTTGAATGCATTCAGAGAATTGGCCTCCACTGCCTTCTGAGGCAGAGAATTCCACAGATTCACAACTCTCTGACTGAAAAAGTTTTTCCTCATCTCAGTTCTAAATGGCCTACCCCTTATTCTTAAACTGTGGCCCCTTGTTCTGGACTCCCCCAACATTGGGAACATGTTTCCTGCCTTTAACGTGTCCAACCCCTTAATAATCTTATACGTTTCGATAAGATCTCCTCTCATCCTTCTAATTCAAGAAGATCATGGCCTAGCTTCAACCTCAATACAATTTTCCTATCCTATATTCATTTTTGTTAATATCTAGCAATCTTTTCATCTCTGTGTTTTTTAATGCAATCAATGACTGGCCATTCACAACAATCCAAGCTGAAGAACTGTTGAGGCATACCATCTTCTGAGAGCATCTTCTCATCTCAATGCTAAATGTGAACAATAACTTCATCTCGGCTTGTACTCGCTGGAATTTAGAAGATTGAGGGGGGATCTTATAGAAACTTACAAAATTATTAAGGGGTTGGACAGGCTAGATGCAGGAAGATTGTTCCCGATGTTGGGGAAGTCCAGAACAAGGGGTCACAGTTTAAGGATGAGGGGGAAGTCTTTTAGGACCGAGATGAGAAAGTTTTTTTTCACACAGAGAGTGGTGAATCTCAAGTCAAGTCAAGTCAAATTTATTTGTCACATACACATACTCGATGTGCAGTGAAATGAAAGTGGCAATGCCTGCGGGTTGTGCACAAAAATAATTACAGTTACAGCATATAAATAAAGTTAATAAGTTACTAAACATAGCACAAAAAGTGTCGACAAAAATTTAGTCTCTGGGGTTATCAAAGTTGACAGTCCTGATGGCCTGTGGGAAGAAGCTCCGTCTCATCCTCTCCGTTTTCACAGCGTGACAGCGGAGGCGTTTGCCTGACCGTAGCATCTGGAACAGTCCGTTACTGGGGTGGCAGGGGTCCCTCATGATCTTGCTTGCTCTGGATCTGCACCTCCTCATGTATAGGTCCTGCAGGGGGACGAGTGTAGTTCCCATGGTGCGTTCTGCCGAACGCACTATTCTCTGTGGAATTCTCTGCCACAGAAGGTAGTTGAGGCCAGTTCATTGGCTATATTTAAGAGGGAGTTAGATGTGGCCCTTGTGGCTAAAGGGATCAGGGGGTATGGAGAGAAGGCAGGTACGGGATACTGAGTTGGATGATCAGCCATGATCATATTCAATGGCGTTGCAGGCTCGAAGGGCCGAATGGTCTACTCCTGCACCTATTTTCTATGTTTCTATCTATATGCCTATCTAAAACCCTCCTCAACCGATATCGGGAAGCTGCAAGCCACACGAAGTTCGACAAGCCCCGACCCGGGGTAGATCGCCCATCACAGGGGAGCTGAGACCCCCCCCACCCCCGATGAAGGAGCTTGATCGCCCTGACGAGGAAGGCTCGCTGCCGGCTATGGGAGTCAAGAAGGTTAGAGGCCCCCGACCGCTGGAGGGCAAAGAAGGGAGAGATTGAACGTTTTTTCGCCTTCCATCACAGTGAGGAATGTGGAGGAGTCACTGTGGTGAATGTTCATGTTAAAAAGTATTCTGTGTGTCCTGTTGCTTTTTACTGTTATGACTGTACGGCAAATGAAGTTCCTCGGATGTTGCAAAACTTACTTGGCTAATAAAGTGTGATTGTGATTGTGATTGTGACATCACCTTCATAACTGCCTCCATCACCACCTCTGGCAGCGAGTTCCATACACCGACCATCTTGCCCCACAGAAAATCTTGCCCCACATACCGCCTTTAAACTCTGGCCCTCTTACCATAAAACTATGCCCTCAAGTTTTGGCATTGGAAAAAAGGAACGGAAAAACGGGTCTGACTGTCCATCATATCCTTTCATCACATCTTCCCTCAACGTCCAACATTCCAGAGAAAGCAATCCAAGTTTGCCCAGCCTCTCCTTGCAGCCAATGCCCTGTAATCCAGGCAACTTTCTGGTCAACCTCTTCTGCACCCTCTCCAAAGCCTCCACATCTTTCCTGCCATGGGGCAACCAGAGCTGTATGGCCTTAACCAAAGTCTTATAGTGCGGCATTATGATTCCTTGATTCTTATCGTCAGTGCTGTGACCGTTGAAGGCGAACCTTCACTACCACTCTATTTACTTGTGTTGCTACTTTCAGGGAGCCATGGACCTGGACCACAAGACCCCATCTGCACGTCAATACTATTAGGGGTCTTGCCATGAACCATATACACCAATCAGCCAAAACATTATGACCACTGACAGGCAAAGTGAATAACATTGATTACCTTGTTACAATGGCAAAGGTCAAGGGGTGGGATATATTAGGCAGCAAGTGAACAGTCAGTTCTTGAAGTTGATGTGTTGGATGCAGGAGGAATGGGCAGGAGTAAAGACCTGAGCGACTTTGACAAGAGCCAAATTGTTATGGCCAGACGACTGGGTCAGAGCATCTCTGAAATGGCAAGGCTTGTGTGGTGCTCCCGGTCAGCAGTGGTGAGTATCGACCGACAGTGGTCCGAGGATGGACAAACCACAAACCGGTGACAGGGTGTTGGGCGCCCAAGGCTCATCGATGCGCGAGGGCAACGAAGGTTATCCCGTCTGGTCCGAACCGACAGAAGGTCGACTGTGGCACAAGTCACAGAAAACTTTAATGGTGGTCACGGGAGGAATGTGTCACAATACACAGTGCATCGCACCCTGCTGCGTATGGGGCTGCACACGGAGGACCAACAGCATATTAGGCAGGTGGTCATAATGTTTTGGCTCATCAGGTCATAATGTTTTGGCTGTATGGGGTGAGGGGTGGGTGAGGACAGTGCTTCTACTGAGGCTAAGACTGAGTGGCCAGGGCAGGCCAGAGGTGGCCAGGGCAGGCCAGAGATGCCAGTGCCTCTTCCTGCCCATGGACTACGGAGGACTGTGCCCACACACAGAGGCAAAGACTGAGTTGCCAGGTTTACCCAGAGACTGCTAACGCTGCCGCATCAAGCCCCAAAGCTGAGCTGCCAAGATAAACCTGAGACCGTCAGCGCTTCCTCTCGAATCAGGGGTGAACTGCAGGGAGGAGCCCAAGATTGCCAGGCCCTTTCCGTTGAAGACCAGGACTGAGCTACTGGGACAAGCCCAAGAACACCAGTGCTACCACACTGGGGGGAGTTACGGCAGTTGGAGATGAAAAGTGCTAGTGAGGGTACTTGGCCAACCGGGGGTGTCCAAGAGGAGGGGGTCCGTTGGAGTCGGGAGAAGGGGTCATCAGTGGGGGGTGAGGACTCCTTCCCATGGAAAAAGGTTCGGAGGCGGAGGCGGCGGAAGAAGAGCTCCACGTCATTGCGGATGCGGAACTCGTTGATGTGGGGGTGGAGGGGAACAAAGGTAAGGCCTCTGCTGAGGACAGACCATTTGGTGTCTGAAAGGGGGAGGTCGGGGGGATGGTGAACACCCGGCAATGATGGGGGTTGGGGTCGGATGGAGGCAGGGGGGCAGGTGGAGGGGGAGGGGATGTATGGTGAGGGGGTGGTGACTTGTACACAGGTAAAATGTTCCAGTCTGAAGAAGGGTCTCGACCCGAAACGTCACCCATTCCTTCTCTCCTGAGATACTGCCTGGCCTGCTGAGTTACTCCAGCATTTTGTGAATAAGTGCTACCACACTGGCACCCTGACAGTGAGAAACAGCCCTGGACTTTCTTACCACTGTAAATAAAATAAATACATAAATTCACCCTAAAGCAAGTGTTGGTGTGGTCACTGCCAAACCTAGTGTCCTCCCCAATACCACAACAGATAGTGGTGCATCTTCACAATATACAAACATGTATTTTAGATTAAATGGGATGCACTCAAGTTCACAAATACTTTAGTTCAAAAGTACATGTGATATTTTATAGATTCAGGAAACTGCAGATGCCGGTCGACACTAAAAGGAGAAGGGACCCAACCTGAAATATCACCAATCCGTGTTCTCCAGAAATGCTGCCTGACCCGTTCAGTTACTCCAGCACTTTGTGTCCTTATGCAACATTTTACCTGTGTACAAGTCACCATTCTATTTTGCCCCCTTCAGAAGTATCTCCCATACACACTTGATTTTATTGTATAGTCAATAAAAAAGAGGTTTATTGATTTCAAAGCTCTCCTTTCTGTGATAGAAGCATATGAAGAATTGATATTGCCATCTGATCCATGCCTTTCAATGATTCATTTCCCACGATGTAAAACATCAGAAAAAGTACTGCAACTAATCTTGAAATGTCAAAAGAATTGTGACAGTCCTTGTCTCAAATCTGGTTAAACTGACTTTGATCCGTGGTGATAATTACATCTTCAGCTCATTTACTAAAGATTCACATGAAAGGGACTGTGTGAATCAGACACAGTCTACTCATGAGTAACATGGTGCTAATTAGGCACCCACATGCCACAAACTGGTTCCTAACTTCCCTTGTTCAGAGCAGAACCATCAAAAACAAACAGTTTAACTGTGAAATAAATCTGCAACATTGATGTCAACTGGTTTAAAGTAAAAGATTTGAACTTGTATCTCACATTAATTGCGTTCCTAAGTTGGTAGGGAACAGAGGAGCTGCTCGATTGAAGCCTCCTACTTATTTCCATGATGCCGTCCATAATGTTCACACCTCACAATTCCCTGGTCACAACCAACTCATTTTAGAAACATAGAAAACAAAAAGGTGCCGGAGTAGGCCATTCAGCCCTTCGAGCCAGCACTGCCATTCAATGTGATCATGGCTGATCATCCAAAGTCAGTACCCCGTTCCTGCTTTCTCCCCATTTCCCTTGATTCCGTTAGCCCTCAGAGCTATATCTAACTCTCTCTTGAATACATCCAGTGAATTGGCCTCCACTGCCTACTGTGGCAGAGAATTCCACAGATTCACAACTCTGGCTGAAAAAGATTTTTCCTCTCAGTCCTAAATTGCCTACTCCTTATTCCTAAACTGTGACCGCTGGTTCTGGACTCCCCCAACATGGGGAACATTTTTCCTGCATCTAGCCTGTCCAACCTCTTAAGAATTTTATATGTTTCTATAAGATCCCCTCTCATCCTTCTAAGTTCTAGCGAATATAAGCCGAGTCGATCCATTCTTTCATCATATGTCAGTCCCTCCATCCCGGGAATTAACCTGGTGAACCTGCGCTGCACTGCCTCAATAGCGTTTTCACTGTGGATCACCAATCCCTCTACATCTCCAACACACACCAAAACATTCTAAGGGTCTTTCACTTCCTTCAAAGGCGACACGACCAGTCCCGCTCCACCAGGCCGAACCTGGCCGAACACAATCTCACGTTGAACTACTTCTCCTTTAACTCATCCACCTTTCATCAGAGATTCACCAACAGTCACCCAGACATGCGGGCTTGAGTTTCCGGGAGAGGCTGGAATCGCTGGGAGTTTTTTCTTTGGAGGATAGGAGGCTGTTGATGTGCACAAGACGATGAGGAGGGGCATGGTTAAAGTGAACGCCTGCAGTACTAGAGAGCACAGGCTTAGGATGAGAGGGGAGAATAGAAGAGGGACCTCAGAGGCACCATTTTCACTCAGAGGGTAGTCCGTACACAGAACAAGCTGCCCGAGAAGCTTTAGAAGTAGATACAGTTATGACTATCAAAATAAATTTTGGACGGGGAGCGAGAGAGAGAGACAGAATGGGCCAAACGCAGGTAAATGGGACTAGCCCAGAATGTCAACTTGGCCGGCATGAATAAGATGGGCCGAAGGCTCCACAACTCTATGTGCCGTTGAGACATTGTCATAAGATCATTAGCTCATAAGGAATTGGAGTAGAATCAGGCCATTTGGCCCATCAAATCTACTCCGCCATTCGATTATGGGTAATTTATCTCTCTTCTCCTAACCCCATTCTCCTGCCTTCTCTCCATAACCTCTGACACCCGGACTGACCAAGAATCTATCTATCTCTGCCTAAAAAATATCCACTGACTTGGCCTCCACAGCCTTCTGTGGCAAAGAGTTCCACAGATTCACCACCCTCTGACTAAAGACCTCTTCACCACCCTCTGACTCGTCCTTCCTCCTTCATCATGGATTTCCATAGTTCACAGGGCTCGCAGCCAACTAGGGACTGTGTGATTATTGAACGTTTGAATAACTCAACATATTTTTGCCGAATATTTGTTCTTCCGTTTATTGTCCATCTTTCATGCAGTATTTAATGGTGCTTTGAGTAATTATTGCCCTACTAACAAAGACATTCCTGCTGTTCTCTCAACCCCTTTACACTCTTTCAACTTAAACCTCTTCCAGTTCTGGTCAAATGACATTACCCTGAAATACTGAGTCATTTTCCCTATTCACTTCCTGCCTGCATGTTAAATCGGTTCAGAGTAGATATGCCGACATTTCAGTGTAGGGCAACTAGAATATCTTTAATGGTGGATTTCCAGGGCAAAGAGGGGTAAACCTTAATTTAAACTAATGCAAACTTGATGGATTACAAACAAATTAAAGGCAAAATAGGGGGAAGAGGCACTTCTAAATAAAGAGTTCACCAGAATGGTCTCGACCTGAAACGTTACCTATTCCTATTCTCCAGAGATGCTGTCTGACCCGTTGAGTTACTCCAGCTTTTTGTGTCTACCATCAGGATAACGATCTGTTTAAGTAATCGTAAGCTGAGTAGAAGAGGTAAAGGAGACTGATATGCCTGCCTTACATATCTGTTGTGCTGCTGCAAGTAAGAATTTAATTGTTCCGTTTCAGGACAGATGACAATAAAACAATCTTGACTCTTGCCTCGAAGAAAGGTTTGGTAAAGGTTTAAAATTCCTTCAGTATTGCTATCATAACAGATTCCTTCAGTAATGCTTCAAAATGGCTAGAAAGTTGTGATGAGTGAAATGATGGTCACAAGTAAGCACATCAACAGTGTGCCCCTTTAGAAGATAGACGTACCTGGAAGTATAATGTATCTAACCAACAGCCTAGACAAGCTGACAAATTTGCAACAAACCCTGGGTGCCACAGCTTGAAGTTGGAGTACAAAGGCAGAACATGGAGGAAGCTTGAGAGGAACTCACAATCATTTACTTCTTCATGCAGCGGTAGAGTTGCTGCCTTACAGCGAATGCAGCGCCGGAGACTCAGGTTCGATCCTGACTACGGGCGCCGTCTGTACGGAGTTTGTACGTTCTCCACGTGACCTGCGTGGGTTTTCTCCGAGATCTTCGGTTTCCTCCCACACTCCAAAGACGTACAGGTATGTAGGTTAATTGACTGGGTAAAATGTAAAAATTGTCCCTAGTGTGTGTAGGATAGTGTTAATGTGCGGGGATCGCTGGGCGGCGCGGACTCGGTGGGCCGAAGGGCCTGTTTCCACGCTGTATCTCTAAATCTAAATCTAAATCTAAAAATATCTACACATTTGGTAACACAAAAACATTTAGTAAGCAGTAAATCAACCATTGTCTATTTGCCAACAGTGTGAGGCGAACACAATAAGTGAGGAATGTGAAAAAATAATATTTAAGATATCTGTGATAAACATTATTGGATTTTCCATCATTGCATGCAAATTCAGAAACAGCAAACCACAGAAAATTTGGATTTTCAGATCCTTCATTAACCATGTTGTGATCTTTTCTAAGATTCATCATTTGATATTCCTCCCCCGAACAAACTTCAAACAAAGAGACAGACCAAACACAGATATTTTCTCTGAGGACAACATTACAAGTGCTAATTAACTAGATTTATAGCACCTATTTGAAAAATGGAAAAAAGCCTACAATGCCTGATCTCTCTTCGCCAAGAATTCCTTCTGTACTGAATCTGTCTCATTAGATGTGGAATAATTATAGAGCAAACTATCTGAGGACCCTCTAACCAAGTGTAGACATCAAATGCCAAAATATGATTGTTGCAAACCTTAATTAAGATGTGTTTACTTTCTAACAGTAGCAAGTTAGTGACATGTCCCGCATACACTATTTAACATTAATGCATGAATGTTCGTTAAGCGGAATAGACATTATTGACATTTTCAAGTATTTTTAGCAATGCTGAATCTTTCCTTTTAAGTCTAACAAGCAACTCTCTCTTTGAAGGATAAACCCAATCTTCTACCGTGTTCCATTTTAACTTCTAATTGCTCTTTGAAGCTGTTTATAGTAGACAATTTAGCACAATTCCCGAACACCGACCATGAAGGAGTGCAGCCTAGGTTCACCAGGTTAATTCGCGGGATGGCGGGACTGTCATATGATGAAAGAATGGGACGACTGGGCTTGTATTCACTGGAATTTAGAAGGATGAGAGGGGATCTTACAGAAACGTATAAAATTATTAAGGGATTGGACACGCTAGAGGCAGGAACACATGTTCCAAATGTTGGGGGGGGTCCAGAACCAGGGGCCACAGGAAATAAGAATAAGGGGTAGGCCATTTAGAACTGAGATGAGGAAAAACTTTTTCACCCAGTGAGTTGTGAATTTGTGCAATTCTCTGCCTCAGAAGGCAGTGGAGGCCGATTCACTGGACGCATTCAAAAGAGAGTTAGATAGAGTTCTTAGGGGAATCAAGGGATATGGGGAGAAGGCAGGAACGGGGTACTGATTTGTGGATGATCAGCCGTGATCACATTGAATGGCGGTGCTGGCTCGAAGGGCCGAATGGCCTCCTCCTGCACCTATTTTCTATGTATCTATGATACCAATTCTTTTGACCAGCAATTGGCCGTAGCCTTCTATTCCCGGGCAATTCAAGTGCTTGTTGAGTGACTTAAATTTAGTGAGAGTGCTTTCCTCCAGCACCTCCCCAGGCAGTGAGTTCCAGATTGCAACCACTCTCAAAGTGAAAAAATAAATACCTCAGATCCCTTCTACCCAATTTAATCATCACTTGAAAATATATAGAGCTGCTGCCATTTGCATCTCAGTTATGAGACAGTTTCTCATTGCCCACGTTAACTGTGCCCTCACAAATTTGCCCTGCTCCTCAAATGTGTATATTATAACACAGTCTTTTCCCACTTTCCAAAGACATTCATGTTGGTAGTTTAGACAATAGACAATAGACAATAGGTGCAGGAGGAGGCCATTCGGCCCTTCGAGCCAGCACCGCCATTCAATGAGATCATGGCTGATCATTCTCAATCAGTACCCCGTTCCTGCCTTCTCCCCATACCCCCTGACCCCGCTATCCTTA
>NC_135976.1:7126513-7196260 GCF_053455715.1 Rhinoraja longicauda
GGATTGCAATGAGACAAAATGGACTTATCGCTGCACAAACTGATTGATTGTCACATCTGACAATCTATTGACCCATCTCTTGAGAAGATTGCTGGTCACTGGATCTGTAGTCACAGTCAATTTGAGAGAGGGAGAAGTGGTTGGCACTAGCATCCTCTGGTGTCATGTACTCTTTATTCCCAAACAGAAGAAACACAGTGATTCATTTTATGAGTCAAAGATATCCTGACAAGCCAGCCTCCCCATAAAACATTGACTTACACGCAACGTTAACAGAAAAACACGCCATTCAGTCCCAAATGATCCATTCCAGCTTTTCTGCTTTTCGTGAACTTCCTTCCACCTCTCGCGTAAGATTGATTAGTAGGACTAGATGTTACAATCCCTAAGGTTTGCACTACAATTGACTGGTGTTGTTCTTGGGGGTGACCACTAGGTGATGTTGCTACCATTCAGACACATCTTCAGTTGTGTACCTCAACGTCACTGGGTGTTTCGGCCTTTTATCACAAGACACCCTCAGTCGAGGCAGGCCCACCACAGGGTGATCAGCCCTGGGTGTGTGTCTTATGGTTAGCCTCTAGATGGTCACGTGGCAGCCCAGACAGTATCTTTTCTTTTCAGCCACAGCCAGTGACTGCTCCGTTCTTTTATTCCTTCCTCATTATAAAACATATAATAATCTGAGAAGGCTTAATGACGGGAGGGTAAAACCAAAAGGCTACTTCCATGGCTAAAGAGGCAAGAAGTAAGGAGAGGCGGAATGGGACTGATGGGAGCATGTGGAGACCTATTGCTGAATGTGCTTCCTCCCTGTTGTAGAAAGTGCCCTTTACTAATTTTCACTCGCCTTAACCAGTTCACTGCCAAGTTTTTGTTTTCACTATGGCCCAAGTATAGTCGGGAGTGGCACTGAACAGGTTAAGCACCAGGCACCCTAGATCGATATAATAACTATTCCAACTCAAATGCTGAATATGTGGCACTTTCACCAGAAAGCAAACGCCAGGTCGCTGGGATCATTCTGCACCATACTCACGTTGAAAACCAAAGAGGCAGACATCGTTAGAACTGTGCAGACAACAGCGACCATTAGGTGTAAGCAACTGAAGGAGGGAGCTGTCTCTCAGAATCTGATGGCTTTAATAGTGGTAATTAAAACCTGAATCAGTAATATGGAAACAGATAAATGTGGAGGAAAGTGAGACTTTACAACTTGAGTTTAATTGCTCCTCTGTGTACCTTAAAATGTTTCAACAGTCAAAAGCATCATTGAACTTCCTTCTAAAACAGCATTAACATATTCTCTGCACAGTACCTTGATGAATATTGTTAAAGACATGTTGGATTTATGCCGATGGTTATCCTTATTCTTGATTTAATGTTGTATTGTTCACTAGATTTTTGTCAGGGCCCATCTATTCCACCCAGCAACTTGTTGAGGGAGTACCCTGAGGAACCCTGCAAGATCATTGGATTGCTTGTGATGTGAGATGGCTTTGGGCCCGTAATTCCCCCCACACCGGGGCGGCATGGTGGCTCAGCGGTAGAGCTGCTGCCTACAGCGCAACAGACCTGGGTTCGATCCTGACTATGGGTGCTGTCTGTGTGGAGTTTGTACCTTCTCCCTGTGACCGTGTGGGTTTTCTCCGAGTGCTCCGGTTTCCTCCCACACTCCACAAACCTACTGGTTTGTAGGTAAATTGGCTTCTGTACAAATTGTTGTTGTCGGGAACATTGAGAATTGTAACAAAGTTGAGTAGGTTGTAATCTGGTTAACCCTAGAGCTCACTTACTGGGGAAGCATGATGGCAAAATGGCCAATATAGAATGTAAGGTAATAAATAGATGTATTTAGCTTTCACAGCGCAGCTTAATTAAAATAAAACATTCTGCTGAAAAGCAGGCTTCCTGATCTATTGGGGGGGGGGGGGGGGGTGGGGGGGTGGGGGGGGGGGGGGTGGGGGCAGTCATTCACTGTTCTGTCTAGGTTCTTCGTTGCACCTTGAGATTACAGCTGGTTTTGTTACTGTTTAACAGGCAAGCTAAACAGTAACATCCCACAAATGAACAAACAGCCTTTTTTAATACCCCATCAATTCTACATGGATATCCCACAGGGTTATTGACATCTATGGTATCTATTTATTAGATATATATGGGAGACAGATGTTCAAAACAGGAAATGTAAGGTTAAAGTTAACTCTGGGTTAACAAAAGTTAACAAAGATGAAAGGTTACAGAGACATTGATCGCCGATGATTTATTTCAAATCCGCAAGTAACCATTGAGTCAAAAGAATATAAAATGTTGTAGGTTTTGTAAATCTTTGAAACGCTTTGGGTTTTCTCAAAGTGTTGTTCGGTGCGTACTGTTAAAGCCTTCAATAAACGAACTTATTCGATAGACTCACCACTGATCTACGAGATGTTTATTTTGTTTCTGTGCCTAACTGAATAAAGCCAGATGCAGGGTACAGGTCGAGCACAAAATAGCAGAAAATGTTCTCCTACAATTGGGAGGCGGCACGGCGGTAGAGTTGCTGCCTCACAGCGCTTGCAGCGTCGGAGACCCGGGTTCGATCCCGACTACAGGTGCTGTCTGCGGGGAGTTTGTACGTTCTCCCCGTCTCCGAGATCTTCGGTTTCCTCCCACACTCCAAAGACGTGCAGATTTGTTGGTTAATTGGCTTGGTGTATGTGTAAATTGTCCCTAGTCTGTATAGGACAGTGTTGGTGTGTGAGGATCGCTGGTCGGTGCGGACCCAGTGGGCCGAAGGGCCTGTTTCGGCACTGTATCTCTAAACTAAACTAAACTAAATTGTAAATGGCCCCCTAGAGTGTAGGATAATGCGTGTACGGGATGATTAGTGGCCAGCACAGACTTGGAGGGCCACAGGCCCTGTTGTCACATTGTATCACTAAAGTCTAAACTATAAAGTGAACCATAAGCTCTAGACTGTGAATACTCTTTCACAGGGAAGCTGGCTTGTCAGCATTTCTCTGACTCCGAGAAACTATCTTTACTTTTCTTTTGTTTGGGAGTAATGATATCAAGATGGAAGCTGGTTCTCTGGCATTGGAGGGCATCAGCTCTACCAGCTGTGCCACCATTCTATCGTCGACGTTCTCCATGTCCTGAGCTTTACCCTGTGTGCTCACAGCCATGGCAGTGGTCTGTCTGGTGATGTGCATCTCCTGGAGACTCAGCTTTTCGTGACTGCAGTGCCTTCATAGCTGAGAGCTCATTTTTGGCGCCAGTGGTGGCTCTTATCAGTTGTCTCTGAGACTTCTCTTGCTGGCCACTCTCTTTCATGACCTGAAAACTAGAGCTTAAAGGTGGACACAAAATGCTGGAGTAACTCAGCAGATCAGGCAGCATCTCAGGAGAGAAGGAATGGGCGACGTTTCGGGTCGAGACCCTTCTTCAAACTGAAGGAGGGTCTCGACCCGAAACGTCGCCCATTCCTTCTCTCCTGAGATGCTGCCTGACCTGCTGAGTTACTCCAGCATTTTGAGAATAAATACACTCTTCTTAGAGTTGACACTGTCTCTCTTTGCCGCTGGCTGCTTACAGTCTTCTGAACCTCGTGGCTTCTGCTAGGCAAGAAATCAACTTGAAATACCTTAATTTGTCAGTGGGATTGCAAAAACCTTGAATGGACCCACACACCTACAACATACCTCTTCATAAGCTAAGGATGTACAGTACTCCCGATCTCACAATCTGTCTTGTTGCTGCCCTTCCGCATATGTTTATCTGCTCTTTCTCTGTATCTGTATGTAACATTGCATTCAGCACTCTTGTTCCCTTTCTCTTTTTACACTAGCTGTTATCTGCATGTATGTTTAGTTTAGTCTAGAGATACAGAGCAAAAACAGGCCCTATCGGCCCACCGGGTCCGCGCCGACCAGCGATCCCCGCACATTAACACTATCCTACACCCTCTAGGGACATTTTGTTACGTTTACCCAGCCAATTAGCCTACATACCTGCACGTCTTTGGTGTGTGGGACGAAACCGAAGATCTCAGAGAAAACCCACGCAGGTCACGGGGAGAACGTGCAAACCCCGTGCAGACAGCACCCGTAGTCGGGATCGAAACCGGGTCTCCGGCGCTGCATTCGCTGCAAGGCAGCAACTCTACCGCTGCGCCACCGTGCCGCCCTAAATGGTACGATTGTAGTCGTGTAAGGTATGGTTTGCATTGAATAGCAATGTAAAACAATGTTTTTCACTGTGTCTTGGTTCAAGAGAGAATAATAATAAACCAAAACTAATACAGACCTTAATTAAATTGCATTCCATGTGGCTGAACATTGGGTGATTCTGTGTGACTTCCTGCAGACAACTGATTTCACTCATTCCCCCTTATTTTTTTAATAAATAATTCAACAACCCCAATGTAATGGAAAAAATGTACAGCCTATTCATAAAAAGAACTAATGTGGATTGGTAAATGCTGTGATCGAACATGCCTCTGTGAAATGATCTTTAAGTACATCGGTGGATTGCAAGCAGGGGGATTTGATCTATTTTTGACCAATTATACAGGTTATGTTATCGTTCTAGTTGCTGGACAAAAAACCATTAGAAATAATGAATCAAAATCAAAATCTATTTGATTGAAATGCATTTAGTTATTGTGCCATACGGCGTGGAAACTGGCTGTTGGTATTTGTTGATTCCCCCTTTCCTACTTTTCTTTTGTTATTAAATTTTAGCAGAGCTATCAGAAGTCAAATTAAAAACATCAGAAACCGTGCATCAATAACATGGACGGTATTCTCCAAGCCTAGTGTAGATTTGATGCAAAATTGCTGCAGTCTTACTGAGCTTGTAAACTGCATGAAACATAGGAGCCCTCGGGCAAAAAATACAAATTGATTGAGTGCAAAAGTGCTAATGGTTTCCTGC
Source organism: Rhinoraja longicauda (assembly GCF_053455715.1). Lineage (NCBI taxonomy): Eukaryota > Metazoa > Chordata > Chondrichthyes > Rajiformes > Arhynchobatidae > Rhinoraja > Rhinoraja longicauda. The sequence goes on from NC_135976.1 coordinate 7,131,431, forward strand.
AACCAATTAGAATTCTCACTCGGTCCATTTCTTAGCAGAGACTTGTTCATGAGGAAGAAGGTCAGCACCCGGGGAGAGGTTTAGTTGGCTAATGATGCCATTCTCGAGGATATTTGAATACCAAATACAATATCCACCCGGAAGAATGATGTATTGCAGTTTTGTACAAAGATAAACTCTTCCCAAAGGCATCGAATGGACGAAACGGCCCTCTCATGGATATCCAACGGATTCAATTGTATCAGCGACATTATTCCTTGGCTTTGAAACATTCTGAAAACTTTCTCTATTTAATCCCAAATCACTTACAAATCACCTCCATTACCACAAGTGTAAGAAGATAACTGCAGATGCTGGTACAAATCGAAGGTATTTATTTCACAAAATGCTGGAGCAACTCAGCAGGTCAGGCGGCATTTCAGGAGAGAAGGAATTATCACATTATCTCCATTATCTCCATTATCACAAGAACGTTTGATAATGCACAAGCATCAGTGAGCCTCTCTGTCACACTGTGAGTACAAACACATGTTGATAGCACCATAAGTTTTAGAAAAGTCTGTAGCAGTAGTTATGCCGCTGTCTTACAACTGAGCCACTGGCAGATTTTCCCTTTTTCTTCCAATAATGGGCATAGACATCAGGCCATGCAAAAGAGCTCTTGTTGAATTCTATGCATTTCTCCTCAACCCCAGTGATCTATCTCTAACATTGATTTCATTTGTATTCCACACTATCCGCGCACCATTTGGCTTTGCTCGAGGCATCAAAATAAAAACTGACAGCAAGCTGTCAAGCTGGCTTGGATGACTGGCAGTTTTAAAGATGAGAAACATGTTGGATTTAAAATCACAATCGGCTACAGGATACCTTTCACAAACACAGTGCCGGCGCAATCAGCGAAGTTGTGTTTGTGTTAACGCCATTCATGATGGCCCAAAGAACCTTGCAGCCAGCGAATTATTTTTGAAGTTCAAATGTGCCAGCTAATTAGCACCCACTGGTGAGGTTACAACACGATAAGCATCAAAAGATAGACCCAAAGTACTGGAGTAACTCAGCGGAACAGGCAGCATCTCTGGAGAGAAGGAATAGATAACGTTTCAGGTCGAGACCCTTCTTCAGACTGAATCAGCATCAGATATTCTGGTAAACTTTCTCTTTGTTTGCATAAAGTTGAAATCCAGGACAATGTAAGTGGCTGTAACTCGTTCTCACCTAACACACAGATAACAATGGCCTGTTTCCTTTACCATCGTTACTTATTTTGCATATCTTTCATTCATTCGTTGTATATATCTCTCTACATCACCGTCTATATCTCTCGTTTCCCTTTCCACTGACTCTCAGTCTGAAGAAGGGTCTCGATCTGAAACGTCACCTATTCTTTTTCTCCAGAGATGCTGTCTGTCTCGCTGAGTTACTCCAGCTTTCATAGAAACATAGAAACATAGAAAATAGGTGCAGGAGTAGGCCATTCGGCCCTTCGAGCCTGCACCGCCATTCAATATGACCATGGCTGATCATCCAACTCAGTATCCCGTACCTGCCTTCTCTCCATACCCCCTGATCCCTTTAGGCACAAGGGCCACATCTAACTCCCTCTTAAATATAGCCAATGAACTGGCCTCAACTACCTTCTGTGGCAGAGAATTCCACAGATTCACCACTCTCTGTGTGAAAAAAAACTTTCTCATCTATGTTTCTATGTTTCTATGTTTCTGGTCAGCTTCACCTGACAACAATCGGACATGCACTGATAATGGTGAGCAACACAGGCCCCACGTAAGCACAAAAGATTAACGGTCTTTAATAAGAGTAGGGCAAGCTTGCCCTGTCATTTAGTGGCATTATCATCAACAACTGTTGCTCACTAATGATATCCCTGGGCTTAGCATTAAACTAGAAACTTAATTGGACCAATCAACTCTAAAAGCACATCAGATCAACTCGAAGGTAGACACAAAATGCTGGAGTAACTCAGTGGGTCAGGCAGCATCTTGGGAGAGAAGGAATGGGTGACGTTTCTTCAGAAGAAGGGTCTCGACCCGAAACGTCACCCATTCCTTCTCTCCAGAGATGCTGCCTGACCCGCTGAGTTACTCCAGCATTTTGTGTCTACCTTTGATTTAAACCAGCATTTGCGGTTATTTTTGCTACGTATTTTCATTAACCACTACTTCACCGAATGGTGAACGCGGTCTGATTGACCTGGATGATGACACGTTGGCCTGGCTCGCCTCAACGGAGCTGCAGGTCTAAAAGACATACGACAGAAGAAGACTACTAACTTCAACCCTGCATTCAAATTCACCTGGACTATCTCCGACATCATTCTCCCATTTCTTGCTTTCTCCGTCTCCATCATAGGGGACGGACTATCGACTCAATTCCACCACGAACCTCCCGACTTCCACAGTTACCTGGTCTACGCTTGTCTCTTGCAAACACTATTCGTTATTCTCAAGATTGCCTGTGGCCTCGCTCTGGCAGTGGAGGAGGCCCAGGACAGAATGATCAGTCTGGGAAAGAGATGGGGAGCTAAAGTGGTTAGCAACTGGGAGATCAACCATGCCTTGGCAGGCCAAATGCAAGTGTTCGGTGAAACTTGGAGGAGGCGCACGTGAACATCTGTCTCACATGAAAGGACTGTTGTAGTCCCTGGATGGAGCAGAGGGAGGAGGTATCATGACAATCCTTGCATCTCCGAAGAAAGGCACAAAATGCTGGAGTAACTCAGCAGGACAGGCAGCATCTCAGGAGAGACGGAATGGGTGACGTTTCGGATCGAGACCCTTCTTCAGAGTCTGAAGATGGATCTCGACCCAAAACATCACCCATTCCTTCTCTCCAGAGATGCTGCCTTGTCCCGCTGAGTGACTCCGCCATTTTATGTCTATCTTCGGTGTCAACCAGCATCTGCAGTCCACTCCTACACAGTCTTGCATATCCTGCAGTTTCAGGGGAAAGTACTTTCTTTCAACCCGACGGCCGTGACATTGATTCCCCCCCCCCTCCCTGTCCCTTCAGTGAATGAGACACAGGTCCGGCTGTGGAGGGAGATGGGTGAGAAATTATTGGGGACAAATGGGAATAAAATCAGTGAATGCAGAGATATGAACAAGTATCTATATACTCAAACTCTCGTTTGTTTGTTCCTGAACTACAGCCAAAACGGTACACGACAGCGTGACAGTTTTAGGCCCCACCTTACTCACCGTCGTCCCTTTGGTGCTAATGGAAGAAGTTTCATTGAAATCGGTGTTATATTTTTTAAGTTATTCACTTTTTAAAGTTTAAATCTATCTCAGGGAGGGAGGGGGAGGAGGGAGGATAAGGGGGTTGAGGGGGATGGAGTGGGGGGGGGGAGGGGGCGGAGGAGGGGAGGAGGGGATCAGGGAGGGGGAGGAGGTGAGGGGGAGGGGCGGGGGGAAGGGGGGAGGGGGTGAGGAGAGGGTGCTGCACCATTGCAGGAGAGGTTTGGGCCCAGCGGGTCCACTTGGTCTAGTATTCCTTAAAAAGAATAAGGAAGGACAGAGTCAGGTGTAATTAGAGGGACAGTGAATGAGGAGAATGATAACAGGGAATGGAGTGGACAACATCAAAGGACTGGGAATAATCTGTCAGACAGTCGTACTCTCTCCAGAGAAATGAACAATGTTTCCAACCTGCTCTGAGACCCTCTCCTCATGCTGGCTGTCACAGAAAACTCCATTAATATACGCAGCAGTTCAGCACGGGTTGAATGGTTTGAAAACGTGCTTCATCCTTCAGATTAAAGCTTTAATAAACTTCCTGTTACAAAAGACAATAGACAATAGGTGCAGGAGTAGGCCATCCGGCCCTTCGAGCCAGCACCACCATTCAATGTGATCATGGCTGATCATTCACAATCAGTACCCCGTTCCTGCCTTCTCCCCATACCCCTTGACTTCGCTATCCTTAAGAGCTCTATCTAACTCCCTCTTGAAAGCATCCAGAGAATTGGCCTCCACTGCCTTCTGAGGCAGAGAATTCCACGGCTTCACAACTCTCTGAGTGAAAAAGTTTTTCCTCATCTCAGTTCTAAATGGCCTACCCCTTATTCTTAAACTGTGGCCCCCGGTTCAGGACTCCCCCCAACATCGGGAACCATGTTTCCCACCAAATTCACAAACCAAAACCCTCAAGCCAGCCGCACTCTGCAGTCTGCAAGGGTGCAATTTAGCCTCAGTTTGGATGTGGCTCAAATGTTCTTGGCTTATCACTCTTCATATTGTAATGGCTGACTGGGAGCTCACTGCCTGCATTGAGCTGAATGATTGAGAGCGGAGTGTGAAAATACTTTGAATCTCATGGTGGGTCACAAGTTCAGAAACAGCGGCTGTTTTTTTCTTTGTTCCTGAGATGTTCCCTCTCTCTGGAAGTGCAGCCTGAGACACACAATACATAGATAAGTAATTGAGAATCTCATATCCATTACTTTTCTATGTAACCTCAGAGAGAAATCTGACATCGACATGGAAATATCTCACAATCTTCCCTCTCCACCAATCCGAACAAAAATTGAAACCGGCCCCTGTCATATTTGAATTCCATTCTGTGTAAGAATAAGAACTTATTAATTTCTTCATTTTAATAGGAAATCATAGGAAGACTAAAACTATCTGAAGTTCAATTCAAAGTTGTGCCATAAAATGTTTAGTTTCGAGGAATTTATAAATTTCAAGAGATTTGTCAATTTCTTCTTTTAGTTTTTCTCTATTTTTGTATAAGTGAAATTGTAAATCAGTGTTTCTGTTTAGATTTAGATTTAGAGATACAGTGCAGAAACAGGCCCTTCGGCCCACCGAGTCCGTGCCGCCCAGCGATCCCCGCACACTCACACTATCCTACACCCACTAGGGACTATTTTTAAATTTGCCCAGCCAATTAACCTACAAACCTGTACGTCTTAGGAGTGTGGGAGGAAACCGAAGATCTTGGAGAAAACCCACGCAGGTCACGGGGAGAACGTACAAACTCCGTACAGTACAGCACCCGTAGTCAGGATCGAACCTGAGTCTCCGGCGCTGCATTTGCTGTAAAGCAGCAACTCTACCGCTGCGCCACCGTGCCGCCACCGTGCCACCGTTAAATGAAAATATCCTGACACCTGGTCTCACCTTGCTTGCATAAAAGGATGGACTCCAAGTTGCTCCGCAATCTTGCTACGTTGTATCTCTAAACTAAACCAACGTGAACAGGATATCGATGGTCGGCGTGGACTCAAAGTGCCAAAGGGCCTGTTACCGTGCTGAATCTCTCAACTAAACGTTTGTGAACGGGTGATAGACACAAAATGTAACAGGCAGGCAGCACCTCTGGAGAGAAGGAATAAGTGATTTTTTGGGTTGAGACCCTTCTTCAGACTTAAGAAGGATCTTGACCCGAAACGTCACCCATTCCTTCTCACCAGAGTTGCTGCCTGTCCCGCTGAGTTACTCCAGCATTTTGTGTCTATCTTCGGTTTAAACCAGCATCTGCAGTTCCTTCCCACACATAGTGTTAACGGGTGATCGATGGTCAGTGTGGACTCGGTGGGCCCAAGGGCCTGTTTCCACTCTGTAATTCTAAACTATTGGAAATCCAGGGTTTAGTCTTTCTGGCTTAGTGCAATGAAGAGATGCAACTGAATCCTTGCAGTGGAACTGTTTATGACTGTAGATAGATAGACACATAAAGCTGGAGTAACTCAGCGGGCCAGGCAGCATCTCTGGAGAAAAGGAATAGGTGACGTTTTGGGTCGAGACCCTTCTTCAGACTGAGAGTCAGAGGAAAGGGAAATGAGAGTGAGTCTGGGTTAAAACATGGTCATAGAGTCAATGAGCGGAAGCAATCTGACTCTCAGTCTGAAGAAGGGTCTCGACCCGAAATGTCACCTATTTCTTTTCTCCAGAGATGCTGTCTGACCCGCTGAGTTACTCCAGCTTTTTGTGTCTATCTTTGGTTTAAACTAGCATCTGCAGTTCCTTCCTACACATTTCATCTGCTTCACTGTGAAATCTCAAGGTATTCCTACTTTGAAGACCTCTGGTCTCCTCCCCTCTCTGACGAGAGTTCTGCAACATCTTCTCTTGCTCCTCCCCTCTGTGATTATCACTGTAACAGGGTGGTAAATTGCTCACTGACTCTACAGATTTGAGTGCTTTCTATAATTAAGGCTCATGAATAGGAGACCAGCCTACACTATTGATATGAAAGCATATATCTATTCTTAATTCACAACTAAGGATGTTTCAGTTTACAACCAAAGAAACAAAACATAAACTAATAACATAACACATAAAAACATTGGTATTCAAGGGAGAAATTGCTAAATTCAATCATTAAGGCAACATCAAGGTGTAACATCAAACCTCGTGAACTCGAGAGGTCTCCTGAGATGAGAGAAGGCCAGAATGGTTTCTTCAACACAGATGTGCGCTCATCTTCCGAGAGTAAAGGGGAAGTGAACTTGCTTGTATCAGAGGTATTTATTCACAAAATGCTGGAGTAACTCAGCAGGTCAGGCAGCATCTCAGGAGAGAAGGAATGGGTGACGTTTCGGGTCGAGACCCTTCTTCAGACTGATGAGGTCATGTGACAGATGTTTGGAAGATTTTGTTGCAGCAATTACCTGTGAGATTTTAACCATGCAGTTAAAATTAAAATCTTTGGATAGACTGGTGAGACCTTTATCTCTGCTTTACAATATAAAGGGTTCTGAGATGATGTCCAGGAACGTTATGGAGAGCTAAAGCAGTTTTGCTGCTCTGACAATGGCCAGTGCAAGTGGTGTGAGGAGCAATGTGTTGGATCTACAGTAAACCACTGATTCACCCAGAAACAGTCCTCAGAAACAAACCTTGCCCGACTTTGCACCATGGAGACACCAAGAATGATTGAAGCAGATCACTACATAAATAATCTTTATCCCAGACACTTCTGCTGTAACATCTCCCTCAAACTGCTTTCATGTTTTGCAGCTGATGGTTGAAGCAAAGAACATCTCAGGAATCTCCATGAGAAGCAAAACTAATGAGCTCTCGAAGAACTGTGGAGAATATTGATGCTTGACAAGGCCAGGATAATAGGATTTTCATCTGCTAGTTATTGTTTTGCATTCCACATGCCTCTGGCTTATCTTGTACAGAGCTAACATGAAATGGAGCCAGTTCCTCAGCATTTCACAGTTGCGCATTGAAATACAGACTGCGTTCACGTTGAATTACCAACCACACATGAAGCAGCCTGGAATTCAAAGCACATCTTCAGAACCAATGTAAAGCAATAGGAGAATTAAAAAAATATTTTTAAGAAATTATTTTGGGATCATACATTTTCTTTCTTCCACAGTCAAAAAGGCCCAACAGAGGATGTACTTCCTGCGGCAACTGAAGAAACACAATCTGCCACAGGCAATGATGGTCCAATTCTATACTGCTATCATTGAGTCCGTCCTCACCTTCTCCATCATGGTCTGGTTTGGCTCAGCCACCAAGCACGACATCCGGAGGCTGCAACGCATCGTTCGCACAGCTGAGAAGGTTGTTGGCTGCAACCTTCCCCCCATTGACGAACTGTACACTGCAAGGGCCAGGAAGAGAGCGGGCAAGATCATCTCTGACCCCTCTCACCCTGGCCACAAACTCTTTGAAGCACTTCCCTTTGGAAGGCGACTCCTGACTGTCAAAGCAGCCACAGCCGGACATAAAAACAGCTTTTTGTCCCACGAGTGATAGTTCTATTCAATAACCAAAGTCTGTAGTCTCTTTTTTTGCTCTGGTTTATTTTCACCCACATGTTTAGACCGTAATGGCATATCCTTATTGTTTCGATGTGGTTATGCTTTATTCTTAATTGTTAACTGTATGTTTGTGTTGTCATTTGTGAGCGGAGCACCAAGGCACATTCCTTGTATGTGCACATACTTGGCCAATAAACTTATTCATTCATTCATTCATTCATTCATTTATTTTAAGGACTTTGTGGAAAACTATACTGCTGAGTGAATGGATCCAATCTGTCACAGAAAGGTAACACTAATAGATCACAGCAAATACAAACACTCTCTCAGGGCACATCATATCATATCATATCATATATATACAGCCGGAAACAGGCCTTTTCGGCCCTCCAAGTCCGTGCCGCCCAGTGATCCCCGTACATTAACACTATCCTACACCCACTAGGGACAATTTTTACATTTACCCAGCCAATTAACCTACATACCTGTACGTCTTTGGAGTGTGGGAGGAAACCGAAGATCTCGGAGAAAACCCACGCAGGTCACGGGGAGAACGTACAAACTCCTTACAGTGCAGCACCCGTAGTCAGGATCGAACCTGAGTCTCCGGCGCTGCATTCGCTGTAAAGCAGCAACTATACCGCTGCGCCACCGTGCCGCCATCGATACACCTGAGATGGATTGGGCTGATTATGGGATTTGTTTCTTTCATCTCTCAGCACCTCACTCCCAATAGAGAAGGTCAAACTCCACCCTCAAGTGCCTTGATGTTGTAATGGACGTCCAAGACCAAGAGGCCTAAGCCAACCTTCCTAATCTCCAACATTTGCATGCTGATGCTGGACACAATGACAAGTACTCTCTAGTGCAGGAAGGAACGAAGGTTATTTCAGTTTACACCGAAAAAGACAAAACACAACACATAAAAACATTGTATTCAAGGGTAAAATTGCTAGATTCGTTCATTAAGGCAACATCAAGGTGTAACATCAAACCTTGTGAACTAGAGATGTCTCCTGAGATGATCAGCCATGATCACGATGAATGGCGGCGCTGGCTCGAAGGGCCAAATGGCCTCCTCCTGCACCTATTTTCTATGGTTCTATGAACTGCAGATGCTGGTTTAAACCGAAGATAGACGCAAAAAGCTGGAGTAACTCAGCGGGACAGGCAGCATTTCTGGAGAGAAGGAATGGGTGATGTTTCGGTTTGAGACCCTTCTTCAGATAGTCTTGGCTCAGCAACAATTAAAGATGTGTGTCTCTGGTTTCCCGTCCACTGGGGTTTACGATGATTTGTTCTCTGTGGTATTTTATCACGGAAATAGATGCATGATGGCAGCCCCATCTTCTGATTCGGGTTGATGCAGACAATCCCAAGGCATATATATGAGCAGGAAAGAAAACTGCAGATGCTGGTTTAAATCGAAGGTCTGAAGAAGAGCCTCGCCCCGAAACGTCACCCATTCCTTCTCTGCCTGTCCCGCTGAGTTACTCCAGCATTTTTTGTCTACCCAAGGCACATGACGTTGTTTGGAGAAGGCGAGGAATCTTGTCCGATATTGCGGACAACATTTCTTCCACAACATAAAACATTGTCGTAAAGTCTCAAAAACAATTTGCTCCACGTGAACTTCTGATCACCTTTGTCAGAATCTGATCACCTTTTCTGATCGCCTTTTAAAAAAAATATATATATAGCATCTTAGGTGCAAAACTCATTTATTATTTATGAGTTTTTATTGGTTTTTATTGATATTGTTACTTATTGTATTGGTTCCTATGTTTGTGCGATTGTTTTTGAAAGATTCGCACTGTCGCACTGTTTCAGATGTAGCACTTTTAATTTCGGTGTACTGCTCGTACAATGACAACAAAGGCATTCTAATTCTAATTCTAATTCTAACCTTATCAACATCTCCTTCCAATTTGATCCCTTCTTAATTGCAGTCATCGAGTTGTGCAGCCACGGAAACTGGTTCTACGGCCCACCATGCCCACGATAACCTTCAAGCACCTACTCAGACACTAATCCTTCCCTAATCCATGTGATCACTACGCACTCCCATCAACTCCCACTGGATTCTGAGTGTTTCATGTGAAAACTGCAGAATCTCCCGCAAGTGGGGCAGGAGATGGCTCCAGGCAGGTGGGTACGTTGTGAGCTGCTACCGTTGATGAAGGTATCAATGACGATAACTCAAAGTTATCAATACCATCCCAAATGTTTCCCCTCTGCTTCGAGCCATTATCGTCCAGAGGTTCAAAGGAATCGTTTGGAAAACTTTGAGCATGACCTCCGTCCTTTCCTCTGTCTGCCTAGTAATCCTCTCAGAGAGCAGAACTCAAATAGCGCTCCACAACACAAGCCTGGCCACAGCACAGCCTGAAGCTCTCTGGGATATCCAAGCAAGACAGATTTCACATAGAAACATAGAAAATAGGTGCAGGAGTAGGCCATTCGGCCCTTCGAGCCTGCACCGCCATTCAATATGATCATGGCTGATCATCCAACTCAGTATCCCGTACCTGCCTTCTCTCCATACCCCCTGACCCCTTTAGCCACAAGGGCCACATCTAACTCCCTCTTAAATATAGCCAATGAACTGGCCTCAACTACCTTCTGTGGCAGAGAATTCCACAGATTCACCACTCTCTGTGTGAAAAAAAACGTTCTCATCTCGGTCCTAAAAGACTTCCCCCTTATCCTTAAACTGTGACCCCTTGTTCTGGACTTCCCCAACATCGGGAACAATCTTCCTGCATCTAGCCTGTCCAACCCCTTAAGAATTTTGTAAGTTTCTATAAGATCCCCCTTCAATCTTCTAAATTCCAGCGAGTACAAACCGATTCTATCCGGTCTTTCTTCATATGAAAGTCCTGCCATCCCAGGAATCAATCTGGTGAACCTTCTCTGTACTCCCTCTATGGCAAGAATGTCTTTCCTCAGATTAGGAGACCAAAACTGTACGCAATACTCCAGGTGTGGTCTCACCAATGCCCTGTACAACTGCAGCAGAACCTCCCTGCTCCTATACTCAAATCCCCTCGCTATGAATGCCAACATACCATTCGCTTTCTTCACTGCCTGCTGCACCTGCATGCCTACTTTCAATGACTGGTGTACCACGACACCGAGGTCTCGTTGCAACTCCCCTTCTCCTAATCGGCCACCATTGAGGTAATAGTCTGCTTTCCTGTTCTTGCCACCAAAGTGGATAACCTCACATTTATCCACATTATACTGCATCTGCCTTGCCTTTGCCCACTCGCCTAATCTATCCAAGTCACGTTGCAGCCTCCTAGCATCCTCCTCACAGCTAACACTGCCCCCCAGCTTCGTGTCATCCGCAAACTTGGAGATGTTGCATTCAATTCCCTCGTCCAAATCATTAATATATATTGTAAATAGCTGGTGTCCCAGCACTGAGCCTTGCGGTACCCCACTAGTCACTGCCTGCCATTCTGAAAAGGACCCGTTTATTCCTACTCTTTGCTTCCTGTCTGCCAGCCAGTTCTCTATCCACATCAATACTGAACCCACAATACTGTGTGTTTTAAGTTTGCATACTAATCTCTTATGTGGGACCTTGTCGAAAGCCTTCTGGAAGTCCAGATATAACACATCCACTGGTTCTTCCTTATCCACTCTACTAGTTACATCCTCGAAAAATTCTATAAGATTCGTCAGACATGATTTACCTTTCATAAATCCATGCTGACTTTGTCCAATGATTTCACCACTTTCCAAATGTGATGCTATCCCATCTTTAATAACTGACTCTAGCATTTTCCCCACTACCGATGTTAGACTAACTGGTCTGTAATTCCCCGTTTTCTCTCTCCCTCCCTTTTTGAAAAGTGGGGTTACATGAAAGCAAATCTTCCATTCTTTTAATGGATATCGTGTTGAATAGATGGTACCTTCCCCCAGGACTAGCTAGTCTCCATCTTGTTCTTATAATTCCTTCATATATCATTGTTGTTCCAATTTCCTTCATGTCTTCCTTTCTCATTGTACGCTTGTTCTACGCAGTTATTTAATTAAAAAAATAAATCAGACGCAGAGATAATATTCCTTGAACCAATGGTGAACTTATCAGACATAAGTTCAGATGCCATAATTGTCCCATAATCTTAAACACAATAGCACTGAATTTTCCAATCTCTCTCTGTTCTGGCCGAGTAATTGAACATGTGGTAATTACCAGGAGTTGCGTCAATTATGCCCACTTCCTCTGGGCACCAATTCAAGGTTGAATTGTCTGGGATTTGGTCATTACCACATGTTGAATGACTCGAACAGAGAGAGGTTTGATCATTTAGAATATTGTGTGTGCACAGTGCTGAAATGTTCAAGATTATGGGACAATTAACACACCCACACGACTGATAAGTTAACCATCGATTCAAGATTGTGTATTTCTGCCTCTGATTTACTTTTTTAAATTAAATAACTGCTGCCTGCATACAAGGGGAAAGGAAAGTGTGGAGGAAATGGAACATCGTCGTGACAAATGAAGGAATTAAAGAAACAAGATGGAAATCAGCCGTCGGGAAGTTTTCCTATTTATGCAGCTTGAGACCTGGGAGAAAGAAAGGAAGATTGGTTGTGACCCTCGTCAGTGAGAGAAAGAACAAGCATATTTCCATGCCCACTCCTGAGATATGGAGGTGCTAAACAAACATACCAGGCTGCCCCGGGCAATGGTTCCTGAATATCCAGCGGCAATCCCTTTCAGCGGACAGCCAACTGAAGTTTAAATTGCACATTACATTCATCAGAAACATAATTCTCCACCGACATCGCAAAATCTGATCAATTCAGTAATATTAAATTCAAGTTTGATTCCTCTATCCCCTTGCCACAATCCCACCCCGGTCACCCTGTTCCTTTCCCCTCCTTTGTACAATCATCTCCCATCCCTGAATGCTTCATTTCCCTCTTATCCCTCGTCTTTCCCCTCCCCCTCCCCCCTATCCCCTTTCCATATTTATCCCTCCCTCTAGCTTCACATTTCATTCCTCTTCTGTCCTTATCTTCAGTTTTAGTTTGAGAGATACATCACGGACACAGGCCCTTCGTGCCCACCGTGTTTGCACCTACCAACGATCCCCGCACACTAACACACACTAGGGACAATTTACACTTGTACCAAGCCTATTAACCTACAATGTGAAGCTGGAGGTATTAACCTACATACCTGTACTACTTTGGAGTGTGGGAGGAAGCCGAAGAGATCGGAGAAAACCCACGCAGGTCACGGGGAGAACGTACAAACTCTGTACAGACGGCGCCCGTAGTCGGGAGAGAACCTCCCCGGTCTCGACCGTCCCCCCAATCCATGGGATCAGCCGCAGGACTACTCCCGCTAACCCCCACGATGTCCCCACTGTCTGGTGTGCATGCCACAAGTGCAGTCGGCAAGTCGTTGGTTCCAGCAGCTTAGGGCTTGTCTACCTAGCACGTGAAGCCTGGGTTCGGCGGATTGCGCGGAGGAAACCACCAGAAGGTTCAACGGGCAGAAAGACGATCCCAGCAAAGCGCCGAGGAGCGCAAACAGGGCAGAGTGAGATACGTAGGACACTTCCGACCATCCACTGCATCCTGACCTGTCCCCAGCCGTCCCGACTCTGTCTTGCTGCTGGAACCCGATAGGCCGGGACGAGAGAGTGAGGCCGGCGATCTGCGCAACTCCCCCTCACTTAAATCCAAGTCAAGCGCAAGTCACGACTTCAACCTCAGCCAGCGTACATACCGCGGCTGGCGGCGATCCCAATCAGCGGTGTAAATAATAAGATTGAAAGTGAAGTCATGGTCATCTTCGAACCCGAAGGACGAACAGTAACAACAACAACAACAGTTGGGATCGATCCCGGGTCTCTGGCGCTGCAAGCGCTGTAAGGCGGCAACTCTACCTCTGCGCCACCGTGCCGCACGATATCTGATATCCTTTTGTCTCCTTTTCATCTCCAGCCTTTGCCACGTGCCCCCCGTCCAACACCCCCCTGCTCCTGGAATCTACACATCACTTGCCAGGAGTTGCCCCACCCACAAAAGAAGTCTTTTTGTACATTGGCCTTCACCAGTCATTTGAGTACAGAAGTGGGGACGTTATGTTGCAGCCGTACAAGATGTTGGCGAGGCAAGACATCTGGAGCATTGGGCTCAGTTTGGTCATCCTGCGAGAGGAAGGATGTCATTAAGCTGGAAAGCGTGCAGGGAAGATACACAGCAATGTTGCCAGGACTTGATGGATGAGCTGTGGGGAGAGATTCGACACGCTGGGACTTTATTCCTTGCAGCCCAGCACCCTAAGTGATGACCTGATAGAGGTGTATAAAAATTCACGAGGGGAATTGATAGGGTGCATTGGTTTACCAAGGGTAGAGTAATTAAGAACCAGAGTACATAGATTTTAGATTTTTTATTTATTTTTAGATTTAGAGATACAGCACGGAAACAGGCCCTTCGGCCCACCAAGGCCGTGCCGCCCGGCGATCCCCGCACACTAACACTATCCTACACACACTAGGGACAATTTTTACATTTACCCTGTCAATTAACCTACATACCTGTACGTCTTTGGAGTGTGGGAGGAAACCGAAGATCTCAGAGAAAACCCACGCAGGTCACGGGGAGAACGTACAAACTCCGCACAGACGGCGCCCGTAGTCAGGATCGAACCTGAGTCTCCGGCGCTGCATTCGCTGTAAGGCAGCAACTCTACCGCTGCGCCACCGTGCCGCCATAGGCTTAAAGGTGAAATATATATATATATAAAATCAGTAATCCGTTCCTGCTTTTCCCCCATATCCCATGATTCCCTTCGCCCTAAGAGCTACATCTAACTCTCTCTTTAAAACGTCCAGTGAATTGGCCTCCACTGCCTTTCTTTCTATGTTTCTACGTTTCTATATTCTTCTAAGCTCCTACCACATAAGCCTAGTCCGTCCAACCATTCCTCACAAAACAACCCACTCATTCCTGTTATCAGTAAACTTTCTTTGAACTGTTCCAATACATTAACCTCCATTTGTAAATCAGGAGATCAACGTAGTACACAGTACTTCAGAAGATAGATGACCAACTGCTGGAGTAACTCAGTGGGTCAGGCAGCATCTGTGGAGAAAAGGAATGGGTGACATTCCAGGTGGAGACCCTTCTTCAGACTGAGCGTCAGGGGAGAGGGAAACTAGAGGTATGAAAAGTTACGGAACAAATCAGAGCCGGCTTCATTGACTCAGGAAAGGTGGAGCCCACAATGATCCATTGTTGGCTGTGGAAGACGTGATAGCAAAGGGATCCAAACTGTTCGTAGTTTCGCTGAATACCTGCGCTCAGTCGGCCTAGGCCGACATGGTCTCCCGGTGGCTGGACACTTTATCTCCCCCTCCCATTCCCACACTGACCTTTCTGTCCTGGGCCACTCTGTCAGAGTGAGGCCCAATGTGAAATATCAGATGCTGTTCCTCCAATTTGTGTCGGGCCTCACTCACTCTGACAGTGGCACTGAGTTGGACGAGTCTGCTGGGAAATGGGGGACACAGTGCTTAAAGAACACATCACATGGAAGTCACGGGGAAAGGAGATGTGGCAGAATCCACGGACATTTGGGCAACTCCCCAGTCTGGGGATTTTAATCCAGGCTCGAGGTGTTTGCAGAAAATAATGTGATTATTGAAAGGAGTGGCAATAATATTTAACATATACCTGGTTTTCTTTATGTATATAAATATGCAATCATAAGAGGAGGGGAGGGGGAGAGGGAGGGGGGTGGGGGAGGAAGGGGGCTGGAGGGAGGGGGGCAGGGGAGGAGGGGGGAGGGAGGGGTGGAGGAGAGGGGTGCTGCACCAATGCAGGAGAGGTTTGGGCCCAACGGGTCCACTTGGTCTAGCTTATTAATATAAATGTGCAAACGTGTATATATATGAACACAGTAATTAAGAGTAGGATTAGAATTATTGGTCCACTCAATCAGCCCCATCATTTGACATGGTCCTCATTAATCTGACTGTAACTTCTAATGTGTATTCCTGAATGCAGGAATAACCTGAAGAATGGTCCCAAGCTGAGGTGTTCTCCAGATGTTGCCCGACCCACTGAGTTACTCCAGCATCCTGCGTCTTTCACATCCACACTCACCTTCACTATTTTGCGTTAAACACTGTCTATTAAAAGACAGAGTCCAGGCTTCAAAGGCATCACAAAATTTCAGTCGGGAATGTATCCTGCAGACCTATAAAGAGAACAGCAGCAGTTCGTGTCTGTGTAAATATGTTGTCATCTTGAGTTATATCTGCGTACCCCCAGTGAGTACTCTGTCAGCAACGAGCCACGTTAAAAATAACCATCAAAGTTTGGTTTTAAATAGTCTAATTATCATTTACAAAGATGACACTTTCTCGCAAACTATTTGCTGCAATGATGAATCACTTATTCAAATGCATCATTTTACTTTGAAAGCTTGGGAAACTACAATAATAGTTTTGTTTTGTGGCAGGAATGAGTTTCCATTTGAACAGTGCCCTTCAGAAGATGGGAACATCCAACCATTGAGGCAGTTTGAGGGAGTGAGTAGCGGCTCTACAAGCAGCATGGCAGGGTGGACATTGGTTGCTGGTTGACCAAGGTAGGCAACAGCTATCATCTTTGTAAATGATGGTTTGATGGCTAAACTTTGATGGTTATTTTTAACGTGACTCGTTGCTGACAGATTACTCACTGGGGGTACGCAGATATAACTCAAGATGACAAAATATTTACACAGACACGAACTGCTGCTGCTCTCTTTATGGGTCTGCAGGATACAGTAGCCTGGGGCTTGCCTAAGTCGGCTCATAAAAACTGGAGCGGGAACTGGACTTGGAAAATGGCGCCAAATGTGGTGCCTCTTGCACAGGGGCTCAGTAGACTGTTTCTATCCAGTTGCTAATCGGGGTGGTATGGTGATACTCTACTGGACTGTATGTACGAAAAGAATTTCACTGTGCGTTTACATTTCACACCGGTGATAATAAAGCACATATTGAACCATCGACCCATTGAGGCAAAGGGTGTAGAAATGCTTGATGGAATAGATGGAATGAAGTAAAAGACAAACTGCTGGAGGAGTTTCAGTCGTTCAGGAGGTTCGACCACTCAACGACACACCAGGGACAATTTGTCAGTGGCAAATTTACTGGAGCATCCAAGGGAAACCCATGCACTCAGAGTGAGAACGTGCAGACTCCACACAGACAGCAGCGATGGTCAGGATCGAACCAAGGAATCTGGGGCTGTGGCACACACAGCACACTACTCGCTGAGCCAATGGGCTGCTCCCTCCTAGATGGTGCTGAGAGCGATTGTGTTAAATGTACATCCTCAGTTTCTGCCCGACCACAAACATTGCCTTTTGTCCTCTCCATAGATTCTCCTCTCCTGCATCTTAAAATATATTTTTTCCCAATTTCCCAGTCTTGACAAGGAGTAATTGACCTGCAATGTTCATTCTGTTTCTCTCTTCATGAACATTGAGGGTCTGCTGAACGTCCCCAGCACTTCCTGCTTTGTTTCACAAGCCTAGCTCTGCAGGAGGGAGCTGCAGATGCTGGTTTACACTGAAGATAGACACAAAATGCTGGAGTAATTCAGCGGGACAGGCAGCATCTCTGGATAGAAGGAATAGGTGACGTTTCAGGTGAAGGCCCTTCTTCGGACTGACATTTTGGGTTGAGACCCTTCTTCAGGCCCTGTGCATCTTGCCAAAAACAGGCAAGTGGAACTAGCTTAGTTGGGGCATCTTGGTCAGCATAAGAAAGTTGGGCTGAAGGGCCTGGTTTCATGCTGTGTGACTCTTT
Organism: Rhinoraja longicauda; assembly: GCF_053455715.1. Lineage (NCBI taxonomy): Eukaryota > Metazoa > Chordata > Chondrichthyes > Rajiformes > Arhynchobatidae > Rhinoraja > Rhinoraja longicauda. The sequence continues at coordinate 7,149,020 of NC_135976.1, forward strand.
AACTGGTTAAGTACGAAATTGAGTAACTGTTCTAACACAGATTCAGGTCTATAAATGGCTATTTGACATCCAATGTCGAAGGTGTGAAGGGACAAAAAAACTCCAACATTTGGTGGCAAGGACTGAGCAATAAGAGACCAAAGTGTTGAATATGATGTTGGACTCGATCGGGTAAACTTTCTAAAGTACAAGGTGGAGGAATCCAGCAGGTCAAACAGCACCTGGGAAGGGAATGGATCGATGATATTTCATGCCAGGTCGCTTGTTCAGATTGATTGGAGTTGGGGGGATAAAGCTGGAAAAAAGAGGTGGGGGTGGGATAAAGCCTGGCGAGCGATAGGTGGGTACTGGGCGGGAGTTTGATCGACAGATGGGTGGAGTTGGTGACAGAGGCTGGAGGTAAACAGGAGGCAAAAGTTGGGGTGGGAGATGGTGGGATAATTGGGAGAGTGGGATGGTGGGCATGAGAAAGAAAGAAGGGGTGGAGGGAATATTATTTGAAGTTGATTTCAAACTTCATACCTTCGTCAGTCTGAAGAAGGGTCTCGACCCGAAACGTCACCCATTCCTTCTCTCCCGAGATGCTGCCTGACCTGCTGAGTTACTCCAGCATTTTGTGAATAAATCAAGCTTCATACCATTGGGTTGTAAGCTATTTAAGCAGAACATGAAGTGCCATTCCTCCAGCGTGCACGTATCCTCACTGTGGCAATGGAGGGAGGCAAAGGATAGAAAGATTGTAAAAAGGAATGGAAGGGGTGTTCAAACGATTTGCAACTGGGAGATCCAGCAGGCCTTGGCAGATAGAGCATAGTCTGCGTTTAGTCTCGCCAATGTGAAGGAGACTGCATCAGGAGCTCTGAGTGCAGGAGAAGAGGTATGAAGAACTGCAAGTGAACCTCTGACCCACCTGGAATGTCTGGTTGGGTTCCGAGATGGGAGTGGGAGGAGATGAAGGAACAGGCTTGTTACATCTCCTACGGTTTTAGGGGAAGATGCATAGGTAGAGGTGGTGAAGGATGAGAGAAGTAACGAGTTACAGAGGGAGTGGTCTCTGTGGAAAGCAGAAATTGGTGTGGACAGTAAACTGTGGCAGGCGGGGGGGAATCACATTGCAGGTGGCAAAGTCGCTAGAGCCTGATGTGTTCGATGCAGAGGCTGGTGGGGTAAAATGTCAGGCCCAGGCCACCCCTCTGTGATTCCTCCTGCTCTCCAGCTCTGCGATCACATTTTAACCCTGGTATTTAGTCACAAAATGCTGGAGTAACTCAGCAGGTCAGGCAGCATCTCAGGAGAGAAGGAATGGGCGACGTTTCGGGTCGAGACCCTTCTTCAGACTGATGTCAAGGGGGCGGGACAAAGGAAGGATATAGGTGGAGACAGGAAGACAGTGGGAGATCTGGGAAGAGGGAGGGGAAGAGAGGGACAGAGGAACTATCTAAAGTTGGAGAAGTCGATGTTCATACCACTGGGCCGCAAGCTGCCCAAGCGAAATATGAGGTGCTGCTCCTCCAATTTCCGGTGGGCACTGGAGGAATCCCATGACAGAAAAGTCAGACTGGGAGAGGGAGGGGGAGTTGACGTGCTCAGCCACCGGGAGATCAGGTTGGTTAAGGCGGACTGAGCGAAGGTGTTGAGCGAAACGATCGCCGAGCCTACGTTTGGTTTCGCCGATGTAAAGAAGTTGACATCTAGACCCATTTTAACCCAGACTCGCTACCACAGCCATGTGAGGCTTGCCTGCGCCTCCACCTTCTGCCTCGGGGCTTCCATCCCCGGTGCCAGACAACCCAGTGTGGACGCAACCCAGATTACCGGTCCCCCTCTCCCCTGACCATCAGTCTGAAGAAGGATCTCGTCCCGCAACGTCACCCATTCCTTCTCTCTGGAGATGCGGCCTGTCCCGCTGAGTTACTCCAGCATTTTGTGTCTATCTTCGATGTAAACCAGCATCTGTAGTTGCTTCCTACACAAAGTCTGGTGGAGGGAGAATGGGAGCAACACAGCCACTGTCAGAGATGGTTCTAGAACAATTAAAGCATCACTTTAGGTTAGAGATATGGATGTGAATTACTTTTGATTAAAGATTATTTGCCCTGTGTGCAAAAACAGTAGTTTTAAACTTTTCAAAGTCTGTTTCAATTGGATCACAACTGATAGCTGTATGCATTTTAAAGTCATGATTTTGCTTTAATTTACTTTGAAGCATTGTCCAGTTCAGTCATTTTGAGTGCAAGTCAAAGTACTGTATATTAACAGTTAATTAATATCAAGATACTTGACTTGACACCATGAATATCAAGATACTTGACTCCCTCACATCAAGATACTTGACTTGACACCAAGGCAGGTCCAGTAGTATTTCCTGTTAAATCTCCATTCTGAAAGCAAAAGAAAAAGAAAATGGCCAAGGAATGGTATCTCTCCTCGGGTGATGCAGTAGGGTCTCGACCCGAAATGTCACCCATTCCCTCTCTCCTAGATGCTGCCTGACCTGCTGAGTTACTCCAACATTTTGTGATACCTTCGATTTGTACCAGCATCTGCAGTTATTTTCCTACACCCCCTGACTCTATCCGTGGTTTTCCCTTTGTCCCACCCATCTTTCTAAACTTAAAATGGACTTGTTTTCTCACTTGAAAATCAAAAGAGCACTCCAAATAGTGGAAATCCAAAATGAAAACAGAAAAAGATGGAAGTACTCACCACATTAGCCGGCAGAATTGGGAAGAGAAACAGAGTTGGCATTTCAGTTGTAAGATCCATCTCATTTTCCCAATTCTGATGAAAGATCTATGATCTGAAATGTTACCTCCATTTCTCTTTTGCAGATGCTTGCTGATGTACTGAGTGCTTCCAACATTTCCTGCTTTTATTTCAGAATCCCAGCACTTGCAATTTCTTCAAATCTTCAGCCAGCGATAAAGGTCTTTGATTTTCTTTAAACGCGGGAAAGATCGGGCAGCCAGCCATCATTCTAAGCCAGCAGCAGAATGAGAGAGTGGGTCATTAATTTCAACGAGCAACAGAAAAAGAGATCAGGTCATTAGTTCCAAACAGCAAGGAGGATAGCGCGTTAGTCAATAATTTAAGCCAGGAGACAAGAGACAGTTGGTCGGGAAATAAAACCAGAAAGCTTATTTAATCAGCAAAATAATCTGGCAGCTGATCAATTATTTGAACAAGCAGGGGAATGGTTGATATTTTAAGCGAGCAAGCAAAGAGGAGGTGGACACAAAATTCTGGAGTCAAATAGCATGTAAATAAAGGAGCCTCTAGATAATTCAAACCACTAGTATTAAGCCATTTGATGTGTAAAGTCAGAAAGTTATGCAGCATAGAAACAGACCCTTAGGCCCAGCTCATCCATGCCAACCAAGTTGCCTATCTGAACTAGTCCTACTTGCCTCTGCTTAGTTCATATCCATCTCAAACATTCCTATCTATTTATCTGTCAAAATGTCTTTGAAACCCAAGAGAGAACATGGTCACAGCTGGAAGCACTGGTCATTTGTTCAACCCGGTAAAAGAATGAGAGTGCTAGTTATTTCTTTAAGCCATTGAGAGATCAAGAGAGCTTGCTGATGTTGTAAACCACTATAAGAAGAGTGGTAGACACAAAGTGTTGGAGTAACTCAGCAGCATCTCTGGAGAAAAGGATAGGTAACGTTTTGGGACCAGTGTAGATGGGGGCTGACCCAAAACATCACCAATACCTTTTTCTCTACAGATGCTGCCTGACCTGCTGGACTATGTCAGCACTTTGTGGCCCTCTTTGGTATGAACCAACACCTGCAGATCTTTCTTCCCACATTTCTAAAGAAGAATGGTCTTTATTGATAGTTAACCCCGCAAGAACATAAGACCATCGGTCTCTTGTTTAAAGCAACAAGAGAAAGAGGGACACAAAATGCTGGAGTAACTCAGCATCTCTGGAGAGAAGGAATGGGTGATGTTTCGGGTCAAGACCCTTCTTCAGAAGCTCAGGCCTGGCGATCGTTTCGCTGAACAACCTCCGCTCAGTGCGCCTCGGCCTACGTGATCTCCCGGTTGCTAAACACTTTAACTCCCCCTCCCATTCTCATTCTGACCTTTGCGTCCAGCATTTTGTGTCTACCTCCGGTGTAAACCAGCATCTGCAGTTCCTTCCTCCACAAGAGAATGAGAGAGCCGCCCAAACATTTAAACCAGGCAAGAAACCAGAGTGTTAGTTGTTAACTGTTCAAACCTTCAAGGAACAACAGAGATGATCAATATTTTAAACCTATGCAGCAATTCAGGAGTTGCTGGATTGTATAATCTAGCAAATAAACGTGAATATTAGTGGATTTTTTTTTTTTAAGCAGAAAAAGAGAACCAGAGAATCAGTGCTGTTTGATATTTAACACCAGCATGAGAATGAAAAAGAACTGATATTTTAACCTGGAGAAGAAGCAGGAAACCTGGTGGACTGACTGAAATCTTGCAAGGGACCAGAGCTATTGGACTGGTTAAACCAGAGAGGAAGCAAAAGAAGAGGAGAAGAAGAGGCTGTGGAGACTTGATAATGAGCAGCAGAAACTCCAGTCAGGAAGGGGATTACCTGTTCAGTCACTAGAAGAGGGACATATAAAATGTCTAATGAACAGACCACCACTAATCAGTCCGGCATGCTTGGTTCCGTACTTAATTTGGGGAGAGAAGCTATCAGACATTGTAGTGCCAACCATTTTATTAAATTATTCTTATCTCTCAGCTACAGTGAAGAAACATTATCGCAGAATTAGAAATGAAAGTTTAGCCCTTAAATCAATCCCTGGGTCAGGCTGACAGAGAGCTGGTGTGTGTAATTCATTCCCTGCCCATTGTGGATGTAGTTTAGTTTAGAGATACAGATACAGCAAGGAAACAGGCCCTTCAGCCCACCGAGTCCACGCCACCCTGTGATCACCCACACACTATTTCCATGTTATCCCACTTGAGGCAGTTTACAGAGAGCCAATTCACCTACAATCCTTCATATCTTTGGGATGTGGGAGGATACTGGAGCACTCGAAGAAAACTTACACAGTCACAGAGAGAACGTACAAACTCCACACAGACAGCACTCTGTAGACCAGACCAAAGCCCGGTCTCTGGCACTGTTAGGCAGTAGCTCTACCACTGCCCCACTGTGCTTCCCCTGTGCAGGTGGGCTTGGTGGAGATGATGCCTTTCAAAACCAACAAGCATGAGTTTGCCGATTATTTTAAAAAAACATGAAAATTAAAGGCGTGGTCAATGTTTCAAACAGGTAAGAGAATGGGAAAACTGGTGGACTATTTAAAACCAGCAAGAGAACAAAGACCCGGGTCAATGCTATGAATCTTCAGGAGTGCTGGGGTAACTCAACGGGTCAAGAATATGAATAGGTGACCTTTCGGGTTGGGACCCTGCGTCAGACTGATGGGGGGGGGAGGGGGGGGAGGGGGGGTGGGGGAAGGCTAAAACAGTGCTGTGGCAGGATAAAGCCTAGCAGGCGGAGGGAGTCTTTTAAATTAGCAAATGGTTGGACAAGCGCCAGGGATGACAAGACAAAAAGTCTGGATAAGGATAAAAGAGGCATGAATTGTGAAGCCAGTGGCAAGGAATATAGATGGAAGGGAATGGGTGAGAGGAGAAATGGGTGTGAATCCAGGTGGGACACAGCGATGAGAGGAAAAGGAGAGGCGGGGGGGGGGGGGGGGAGAGGGGGGTAATAGTTATTTGTAGGTTAGTTACCTACAATTGTAGAACTTAATGTTCATACAATTAAGTTGTATGCTACCGAGGTGGAATATCAGATCCTCTTCTTCTTTCGAGTCCATCATCTATGTTTCAAATGTTACATCGCTGTCATCGTCTGTCCTGTAAAGGGCGCAAGACAATAGACAATAGGCAATAGGTGCAGGAGGAGGCCATTCGGCCCTTCGAGCCAGCACCGCCATTCAATGTGATCATGGCTGATCATTCTCAATCAGTACCCCGTTCCTGCCTTCTCCCCATACCCCCTGACTTCTTAAGAGCTCTATCTAGCTCTCTCTTCAATGCATTCAGAGAATTGGCAAGCTTCAGGAAGTTCCACCAAAATGTGTGTGGCCTCACTCGGGCAATGGAGGAGGCCCAGGACAGAACGATCAGTATGGGAATGGGAAGGGGAATTAAAACGATGAGCAGCTGGGAGATCCGGCTGGCCTTGGCAGACCAAATGCAAGTGCTCGACGAAACGGTTGCCGAGTCTACGCTTGGTCTCGCTGATATGATGGAGGCCACATCAGGAGCACCAAACACAACTGATGAGGTTTGAAGAAGTGCACATGAAACTATGAAATAATAAGCTCCGAGATTAGAGATGGTTGAGAAACGAAGAGGCAATTATTGCCTTCTGTGTCCTTTTCCTATTACAGATGTGAACTGAATGATAGTAATTAACTTGAGGAATGTAATTAAAATTAATAATTTAAACAAGAGTATCGTCTTGATAAAATTAATTACTAGCTAATGATCTATTTACGTTTTAAATTGCAAAGCTCTGACAATCCACTGAGTTCGTGGGTGGCATTTTAAACTAGTCGCTCGTCAACGGTTGAGATGAATGAGAGGAGAGGTCCGGTCAAGGTGTAAACAGGTGAGAGAGCAAGTCAGATGGTCAAATGTTTAAACTTGTTGGAGAATGAGTTAGCCAGTCAATTGTGTAACCCACTGAGAAAATAAGGGTGCTTCAAGAATGTATGCCAGAGAGTGAACAGAGGAATGGGCTGAGAATTTGAGCTGGTCAGAGAATTAGGGTTTCTTTAACCTGCTAAATAAATAACAATATCCCACCACAAACAGAGAGCATTGCTGAACTACTATCTATCTCATTGGTGACCCTCGGACTATCCTTGATCGGACTTTGCTGGCTTTACCTTGCACTAAACGTCATTCCCTTATCGTGTATCTAGACACTGTAAATGGCTCGATTGTAATCATGTTTTGACTTTCTGCTGACTGGTTAGCATGCAACAAAAACTTTTCACTCTACCTCGGTACATGTGACAATAAAATAAACTATACTAATATCAGGCAACTGAATCATCCTACCACAACCAAAGTGGCTGAACTATTATCTACCTCATTGGACGATCCTTGATGGGACTTTGCTGGCTTAACCTATTGCACTAAACATTATTCCGAATGGACTGAAGGTCTGAAGAAAGGCCTCGACCCAAAACGTCACCCATTCCTTCTCTCCAGAGATGCTGCTGCCTGCCCCGCTGAGATACTCCAGCATTTTGTATCTATCCTCTACTGAGTGCAGGAGTTGTGATGTTATATCGCAACTGTGCAAGCCTTTGGTAAGGTCACTTTTGGACTACTCTGTATAGTTCTGGTCATTCAGGGTGGCACGGTGGCTCAGCGGTAGAGTTGCTGATTACGGGCGCTGTCTGTACGGAGTTTGTATGTTGTGCCCATGACCTGCATGGGTTTTCTCCCGGACACTCCAAAGACTTCCAGGTTTGTAGGTTAATTGGTTTGGTTTAAATGTAAGTTGTCCCTCGTGTGTGTAGGAGAGTGTTAGTGTGCGGGGATCAGTGGCGGGGGCGGACTCGGTGGACCAAAGTTTCTCGTGCCCAGGAAGCAAGGAAACAGAACACAAACTCGAATTGCAGGGAGAAAGACGAAGGAAAATGAAAGAACAATGAAGATAGCAGAGGGCAATGTGCACAAGTGTGCATGGTGTAAAAGCGTAAGAATAATAGCAGCGTTGAAAACATGATGGCAAGGGAGGTATGCTGGTGGACTCACGATGCCTCAGAAAAGCCACCAGCATCCACAAAGACTCTTCACATCCCTGCAATAGTCTGTTCGAACTCCTTCCATCGGGCAGACGATACAAGGCCTTCTACGCCCGCACCTCCAGACTCAGGAACAGCTTCATCCCCAGGGCCATAGCTGCTATGAACTGGTCCTGCTGAGCCGGATGGTCACATCGCACAGTGATCCGGCACAGATCTACTTGCACTTTATTCTGTCTTAAAAACTGTTACAATTTGTTTCGTTGGGTTGTTGTTTAAATTAATTAAATTATTGCATCGTATGGGAGGCGCATTCCCAATCTCGTTGTACCCCTGTACAATGACAATAAAGATATATTGTATTGTATTGTCATAGATGGTTGAGAAGGACACAATTAGGAATGTGTAATCAAAGGAATATAAATAAGTATAAAAAAACCAGCAGCAAAATAGAAATGGTGACAGGAGCAAAGGTCAACGTATGAAATCTGGTTTGGAAATCATGTCTATGTGAGTAAGTTTCGGTTCAAATTAAAAGTGATTTAATTGCATGTGGTCCACCTATTGTGTGTAACATAAAACCATCTCCTAATTAATCTCTCTCCCACTTCATTAACCTGATGTTATCGCTGGATCTTGCCACTATAAAGGCTGAGGAAAATCCTTTGCTCATTTAATAAATTAAACTGTAATGAGACACGTTCTGATGCATGGCCCATGACCTGAATGATTGGCTCAGGTTTAGCAAGGCGATATTGCTCACTTGCATACTGACATTAACTGGCAGCAACTTTGGAAATTCTTCTCAGATGCTGAAGCCCAGTCATTTGTTGATGTTATTTTTGCCAACCTCCGCGTTAAACCTTTTGAGTTTGAGTTTAATTTATTGTCACGTGTACCGAGGTACAGTGAAAAGCTTTTCATAAATGATAGGAGCAGAATTAGGCCATATAAGCCCATGAAGTCTACTCTGCCATTCAATCACGGCTGATCTATCTTTCCCTCTTAACCCCATTCTCCTGCCCTCTCCCCCTGACATCCATACCAATCAAGAACCTATCTATCTCTGCCTTTAGAAAATATCCATTGATGGTCTCCACAGCCTTCTGAATTCCACAGACATTATACATCACCCTCTGACTAAAGAAATTCCTCCTCGTCTGCTTCCTAAAGGAACGTCCTTTGATTGTGAGGCTATGATCTCGGGTCCTAGACTCTCCTGCCAGTGGAAACAACCTCTACACATCCACTCTGTCCCGGCCTTGGAGCGTGCTAACCAGTCAGTGGAAAGACAATACATGATTACAATCGAGTCATCCACAGTGTACAGATAGAGGAGATGAAGAAGAGCATAGTTAAAGTACGAAATGTTGCTTTGAGAGTGGAGATTTAAGAGTGGAGCGATTGTAATGCGTGATTGCAGATCCACTTCTGTGGCCAGCATGCAAAGAGTCGCCTGGGTTGGACGCCATCTTGCCAATGTTGCCTGATGTGAGGAGTCCCTCTCCTCCATTGATGCCAACAGAGATCTCCATCCCCTTTGTCCTATTTTCACACCTTACGCTTCCTTATCCATGTATCTTTCTCTCTCTCTCTCGCTCTCCTGACATTAGTTTGAAGAAGGGTCTCGACACAAAACATCACCCAATCCTTCTCTCCAAGATGCTGCCTGTCCTGCTGAGTTACTCCAGCATTTGGTGTCTAAGACTGAGAGGGACTGAGGTAAGTTATATTTTAAGTCATGAAACAAACATAAAATGGAGATGAATATGTGCAGAAACAGAGTTAACATTTCAGCTCAAAGACCTTTCCAGAACCTTAACCAAACATTTTTTTACACGACTACCAGGGAGGGTCTTCCACTTTCTCTGAACACTGCTTCTACATCCACAGATGCCACACCACTCCCTGAGCGTTTCCAGCATTTGATGGTTTTATTTCCAGTTATTAACTCGGCCAGATTGAGACAGAATGTCCAATCAATGTTTGTTTCAGCTGTTTGTTCAGGGCTTTTGGAGCAGACCATGGATGTAGTGACTGGTGCTGCCAATGCAGAGGTTCTTGATGTAGGTGAGAGACATGGCTTCCCTCAAGCACCCACCTTGGGTCGGCACGGTGGCGCAGCGGTAGAGTTGCTGCCTTACAGCGAATACAGCGCCGGAGACCCAGGTTCGATCCTGACTACGGGTGCCGTCTGCACGGAGTTTGTACGTTCTCCCCGTGACCTGCGTGGGTTTTCTCCGAGATCTTCGGTTTCCTCCCACACTCCAAAGACGTACAGGTATGTAGGTTAATTGACTGGGAAAAATGTGAAAATTGTCCCTAGTGTGTGTAGGATAGTGTTAATGTGCGGGGATCGCTGGGCGGAGCGGACTCGGTGGGCCGAAGGGCCTGTTTCCGCGCTGTATCTCTAAATCTAAATCTAAAAATCTAAAACCTCAGGGGAATTACACAGGCTGAGTGCAAGGAGGTGCAGGTTACGACTGACCACAAATCCTGGGCTGTAATCTCTGTTCCTCCCTTTGCCAATGCTGCACGGTTTGCAAAGCATTTGTACTTTTAATTTAATTTTTCAACATTTTGGCTCTTTGCTATAAAACGTTCTTGTCGCTCCCGAAACACAGAACAGAATAGAACAGGAACCAAATCTTTGGCCCATAATCTCGGTGCCCACCATGATCCCATTGTAAACTAATCCCAAGTGGCTGCACGTGGCCCATATTCCCCCATCCCCTGCCCGTTCATGTGCCTGTATAAATGTCCCTTAAATATTGCTCTCGTATCTGCTTCCCCAGGCAGCAATGTATTGTGCAGGTTCCAATGCCTGTGTAAGAGATTTGCCTCGTAATTCACCGTTAAACTTTTCCCTTCTGCTCTCTACTTTTCCACATTTCTATCCTGGGTAAAAGACTCGAAAAATCCTCTCCATCTATCCCTCCCATCATTTTACAGATGGCAGTTCACCCCTCAGCCTGCAGTGTTCCAAAGAAAAAAACCCTAATTCATCTAACCTTTCCTGATATTCAATACTCTCTTGGCCAGGCAACATTCTGGTAAATCTCTTCGGCACCCCTCTACAATGCCTCTACATCCTTCCTGTGAATACAGGAATACAGAGCTTTATTGTCATTCGATACCGAGATACCGAACGAAATTACATTTTCCAGCAGTCACAGAACACAAAAAAAACAAAAAAAAAGAACACGAGACACACGACCCCAACACAAACATCCATCACAGTGACTCCAAACACCCCCTCACTGTGATGGAAGGCAACAAAACTTCCTCTCTCTTCCCCCATGCCCACGGACAGACAGCTCGACCCCTACCGAGGCGACCGACCCGCACAGCCCCCGCAAGGGGATGGAAGTCCCCGCGGCCGAGCCGCACCGAGCGCTGAAACATCCCGCAGCCGTACTGGGCGATGGAAGGCCCCGCGGCCGAGCTGCGCCGGCGATGTTAAGTCCCGCGGCCGAGCCGCACCGGCGATGTTGAGTCCCGCGGCTGAGCCGCGCCGGGCGATGGAAGGCCTCGCCCCGAGGAAGAGACCTAAAAAAAAGAAAGGTTTCCCCCACCCCACCCCACCACCCCCAACCCCACCCCACCCCCCCCCCCCCCCCACACCCCCCACACATACACAGCCAAAAACAAAAACCACCCCAACACCAACACACAAACAAAAAGGGAAAAAGACAAACAGACTGCCAGCGAGCCGCAGCCGTTAGGCGCCGCCACACGTGATGGGGTGACCAGAACTTGGACCAGAAAGGTTTAGATGTATACGGGCCAAACACGGGCAGACAGGGCTAGTAGAGATGCGGCATCTTGGACCGCATGGGCAGGTTGGAACGAAATGGCCTGATTCCATGCTGTATGACTCTATAACTGCACACAACACTGCCATTGTGGCATAACAAGTTTTATACAGCCGCGAAGTACGGAAATACTTACAAACTCTGCACAGAGACGTTTCTGTATTTTTACTGAGTAATAAATAATGAACGAACATCAATCTGGATTTAGAGCTCTGCATCAAACCAATGCAATAATAAATAGTTTCAGTGGAACATTAGTTCTGCCTTTCAGAGGGAGTAAATGTACCATTGTTTCAATTTCTCTGGAGAACAATTTCATTCTCTTTTCCATTTGATTTGAATCCATTGGAAGATGGAATCTGCTGACACCACTTTACTAGGGTCTCGACCCGAAACGTCGCCCATTCCTTCTCTCCTGAGATGCTGCCTGACCCGCTGAGTTACTCTAGCTTTTTGTGATACTTTTCGAGGGAAGCAGAGATGTTGCTTTGGAAACAAGCTTCCTGGATTTCAAAACCTTGCCCATCTTCAACGACTGTGTCACAAACCGCTTCCCTCTGTCAACAAAGTGACTTCCCTGCCTCATGGTTCCGTCTTTAAAGCTTTTAAAAGATATCTTGCCTTCGAATCGTAGCAGGTTCACAACTGAGGCCAAGTTAAGGAGATGCACATGTTTGATTGTTGGTACGTAGTTGATATCTGATAAACTAAGACTGCAATATAAGAGAGTAATATTATTAGAGGATGGCTAATAATGCATATTCATGGTAACAGGATGGCTAATACTGCATATTCTGCAGATAGGACGTGCTGTCCAAATCCTGCATTACAAGCCAGCAGTCGTTTCAGTCAAGCAGTGCTGGCATCCTAGACCATAAGTCTGAAGAGATAGTGGAAAGTTTGTTTAATTGTGCATGTCCACTAATGGTCTTAGAGTCATAGAGTGATACAGCACGGAAACAGGCCCTTCAGTCCAACTTGCCCACACCGGCCAACATGTCCCACCTACACTAGTACCATCTGCCTGTGTTTGGCCCCTATCCCTCCAAACCTGTCCTATCCATATACCTGTCTAATGGTTGCTTAAAAGTTGGGATAGTCCCTGCCTCAACAGCCTCATCTGGCAGCTTGTTCCATACACCCACCAAAAGGTCCCCCTCAAATTCCTATTAAATCTTTTCCCCTTCACCTTCAACCTATGTCCTCTGGTCCTCGATTCACCTACTCTGGGCAAGAGGCTCTGTGCATCTACCCAATCTATTCCTCTCATGATTATATACGCCCCATGTAAGATCACCCCTCTTCCTTCTGCGCTCCAAGGAATAGAGACCCAGCCTACTCAACCTCTCCCTGTAGCTCACACCCTCGAGTCCTGGCAACGTCCTCGTAAATTCTATTTAATGTTGTCATGAGTAAAACCTCATTGTAATTAAAACACTTGAGAATAAAAAAAATCATGGAAATAATTATTGCACAACCTATTCATTCATGTTTGTAAAGCCAGGAAGACTAATCTTATTTCCATAACAAAGTTGTCACTTACAAGTGCTATAATGAACCATCAGAATGCAAGCTGTGTGGGTGCACCATGTGCAAGAAACCAATGATGAATATTGGTTTTGATTTCATACCATCAAGACTGCATATCAATCACCTAATGTTGTCTACATCAAGCCTGAGACTGGGTTCCATCAAAAACAAACTGCCCTCATAAAGAATTTATTCCCTCCAAGGTCAGGAACATCATTACTCGGGAATAAACACATATTCCGACTGACATCCAGTGTCAGGATTAATACTTTCTCAATGAAGTGTTGCACGCCTGGTGCTTGCTTTCCACAAGCTTTGACTCTTAATTAACCCTCCACCCCAGAGATTTCTCCAAAAGCTAGAGCAGCATTTATAATTAAAATTAAAATTCCAGTCTGTTGCCAATGAGGATGAACAGAAAAGTGCTCGATCCTTCGGCTAGACAGAGTGGGACAACCTTTCCTGGGCAGCCTGAAGATGACTAGGTGATTTCCCCGCCCTGCACAACTATTGCCATTGCTATGCTGCCTTGCTGTGGGGGGGGCCACAGAGTTTATGAAATTCTCCTCCGCTCTCTGAATTTTGTGGAGAAATCTTTATGGGAGCAGTCACAATAATTTTGATCATGCGTTTGTTTTCCTTTAGACAATAGACAATAGGTGCAGGAGGAGGCAATTCGGCCCTTCGAGCCAGCACCACCATTCAATGTGATCATGGCTGATCATTCTCAATCAGTACCCCGTTCCTGCCTTCTCCCCATACCCCCTGACTCCGCTATCCTTAAGAGCTCTATCTAGCTCTCTCTTGAATGCATTCAGAGAATTGGCCTCCACTGCCTTCTGAGGCAGAGAATTCCACAGATTCACAACTCTCTGACTGAAAAAGTTTTTCCTAATCTCAGTTCTAAATGGCCCACCCCTTATTCTTAAACTGTGGCCCCTTGTTCTGGACTCCCCCAACATTGGGAACATGTTTCCTGCCTCTAACGTGTCCAACCCCTTAATAATCTTATACGTTTCGATGAGATCTCCTCTCCTCTTAGCTTGCAGGCCAAGCACACGTTTAGTTTGCTGCAGCACATCACTGCAGTGGATCGGCGGTTTGACTTGCTGTGAACGCAGCAGGCCCTTGCACGGCTTTCCATGTGTGGGTTCCGGCTTTCCAGCTCCGCGATCAATAAACCCCACCCAGCCAGCTGATCTTGCTGTTCTCACCCAGTGCGTTTCATTTCCAAGGGCAGAAAGCTCAGGAAGGGATAAATGTCTAAAGTCGGGCAAAATCAGGAGCAATGTGAGAAGAGGGGCGGTGAATGCTGAATTAAAGGTGGTATATTTGAACGCACGCAGTATATGGAACAGGTGGATGAGCTTGTTGTTGTTGTTGGTCCTTCGGGTTCGAAGATGACCATGACTTCACTTTCAATCTTATTATTTCGACCGCTGATTGGGATCGCCGCCAGCCGCGGTATGCTGGCCGAGGTTGAAGTCACGACGTGCGCTCGACTTAGATTTAAGTGAGGGGGAGTTTTGTCTTTGGACGCTGCTGATCACTAACGGTGATGAAACACACTACAGAGAGGAGGTGCAGAACCTGGCGGACTGGTGCTCAGATACCAACCTGTCCCTAAACACCTCCAAGACCAAGGAGCTGATCATCAACTTCCGTAGATCACACAACGGGGAATACACTCCGAGCTTTATCAACGGGGACAGTGTGGAGAGAGTGTCCAGCTTCAAGTTTCTGGGCACTCACATTTCGGGAGGACCTAACATGGTCCACTAACACTGCTGCGCTGGTCAAGAAGGCGCAGCAACGACTGTTCTACCTAAGAACACTGAAGAAGTCTGGTCTGCCCTAACAGCTGCTGACGACCTTCTACCGCTGCACCATAGAGAGCATCCTAACACATGGCATCCCTGTGTGGTATCTCAGCTGCACGGAGGCAGAGAGGAGAGCTCTCCAGCGGGTAGTCCATAGAGCTCAGAGGACCATCGGAACACAGCTACCAGCCTTGGAAGGCATCTACAACACACGATGCCTCAGGAAAGCCACCAGCATTCACAAAGACTCTTCACACCCCTGCAATAGTCTGTTCGAACTTCTACCATCGGGCAGATGATACAATGCCTTCTACGCCCGCACCTCCAGACTCAGGAACAGCTTCATCCCCAGGGCCATAGCTGCTATGAACCGGTCCTGCTGAGCCGGATGGTCACATCGCACAACGAACCGGCACAGACCTACTTGCACTTTATTCTGTCTTAAAACTGTTTCTAATTTTGTTTCACTGGGCTGTCTAAATTTATGCTGATTAGCTAATTAATTTATTGCATCGTATGGAAATCGCTTTCCCAATCTCGTTGTACAATGACAATAAAGATATATCGTATTGTTGTATTGTATTGTATTGTGTTGTGTTGTATTGTATTGTATTGTATTGTGTTGTATTGTGTTGTATTGAGTGTGGCAGGAAACCGAAGATCTCGGAGAAAACCAACGCAGGTCACGGGGAGAACCTGCAAACTCCGTACAGACAAGCACCCATAGTCGGTATCGAACCCGAGTCTCCGGCGCTGCAAGCGCTGTAAGGCAGCAACTCTACCGCTGCGCCACCGTGCCACCCTAGATGACTGACTGAAATGGGTGGTCCCGATACAGATGGAGATAGAATTGTATCATCTGTAAAATGTCTTTTGCGGCATTGTGCCTACTAAATTCAATCCTCGTCTGGCCTTTGATGCTAATACAGTTGTGGCATTGGGAAGAGTGTTGTCCCATCATGTCCTGTATCTGCAGAACATTTGGAAGTGCTCAACATCGCCATTCATGGAACTATGGACTTGCACCCCCATGAACATCAATGTTCAAAGGGTTTCTGCTATTTACTGTACACATTCCCCTTACATTTCACCTCCCTGTGCAATACATCACACTTTTCTGAATGGAATTTCACCTGCCATTTCCCCACCCATATCTCCAACTAGTCTATATCTCGCTCCACCCTTTGACAACCTATCGGCCCACCTACATTTTTGTCCAAATTATTTTACCTATTTATGTGAGGGAGGATTGTGTTGCTCCAATTTTCTGAATCTGAAAGATGTTGCCTTCTGATGTAGGATGTCAGTTCAAGTAAGATACAGTCAGAGAGGCTGAGAACTATTACGGTTGGATTGTGTGTACTTGTCAGAAGACCAGAAAGGTCAGCAGAGACAAAGACAGTCCCAGTGTCTACTGAAGGCTTCTGAGAGTTATCATGTGTGACAGAGTGTGCATAAGGATGCATGAGGATAAAATGAAGTCGCCATTAGGTTTTGTAATACCTGGGATTTTTCAGGTAAGTTTTTCAGGATAGTTAAGGATCTGTCCCAGTTACGCGATTGTCAAAGTCGTAGCAGATCGCCCAATTTTTCTTTTACCCTACGACAATGACCACGACAATGACCACGACAATGCCGAGTCAGGTCGATACAGGTTACTTTTTTTGTGAAACTAGCACCTGGCTAAGAGATTGCACCATCTTCAGAAACATTGCGAAATTCCCACGCTTACCTGACCGTCAAACTGTCGCCTCCAATCTACCCGTCAAATGTCCTGACGGTAAATAAATTGGTTAAACAAAACTATCTTCTGGTATCTTCAAATGCCTTTTCTTAATTTAATATTACGTGCTTCTAAATGCATCTGTGACAACCTAGCAAACCTGGGGACAGCGTGCGACAGACAGCGCCCGCAATAAGCAACAATACCTGGCAACAAGCCAGCTGTCACCGATAAATTTCTAGCTGGAATTTTTTTCCGCGGTGCGCTGAGATCCGTTACGATTCATTGAAGACTCCTCACGATAATGCCCGCGACACCCCGGCCAATGTTCGGTGACAGCCTAGTCGCCGGCAGTCGCCTTAAAATCACCTAAGTGGGACAGACCTTTAGAGTCATAGAGTTGTACAGCGTGGAAACAGGTCCTTTGGCCCAACTTGCCCACACCGACCAACATGTCCCAACTGTACTAGTCCCACCTGCCTGTGTTTGACCCATATCCCTCTAAACCGGTCTTATCCATGTACCTGTCCAATTGTTTCTTAAATGTCGCGATAGTCCCTGCCCCAACAACCTCCTGGGATAATGGAATATTGTCCGCGTAACATTTTGAGAGTTACAATTGATATTGATAAACATGTCGTATTCATGGTTACACATTTTTAAAGTGTTTTGTTTTGCACAGTATTTGGATGTGAAGTGTATTGCAGTGGATTTTAATTGGATATATTGGCACAGTGAGCAGGCACTTTTAAATTAAGTCTCATTTACATTTTAGTGTTGAAGTGGAAAAACATTGGGTAAGAAGTAGGCTTATGTTTTGTTTAAATTATAATATTGACTGAGCATTTCTACACATAATTAGTTGCATGGATAATGTTGTATTGTGTTTAAAGTTGTTAATTGACAAAAACAAATTTGATACAGTCAGATAATTAAAGTTGTCGTGGATTTGCTTCTGTGGTAATATAGTGCGGTATGTACTGTTTGTAATTTAACCTTTGGTAACAACAACATAACTTTGGATCTGTTGTTGTGTCAGCCACTAATCTTACTGATGATAACTGTTCTTTATAATTCGTTGACTAGAGCTCTGTTGAGTTAACTTGTGCTATTAAGTAACAACAGATTACGGCGCAGCGGTAGAGTTGCTGCCTTACAGCGAATGCAGCGCCGGAGACTCAGGTTCGATCCTGACTACGGGGGCCGTCTGTACGGGGTTTGTACGTTCTCCCCGTGACCTGCGTGGGCTTTCTCCGAGATCTTCGGTTTCCTCCCACACTCCAAAGACGTACAGGTATGTAGGTTAATTGGCTGGGCAAATGTAAAAAAAAATGTCCCTAGTGTGTGTAGGATAGTGTTAATGTGCAGGGATCGCTGGGTGGCAAGGACCCGGTGGGCCGAAGGGCCTGTTTCTGCGCTGTATCTCTAAATCTAAATCTAAAAAATCTAAATCTAAACAGAAACAACAGAAAGAGAAAACCAAGCACACTCAACAAGTAGGTATTCAGGGTGGTGAACAGGCAATAAAAAAAACCCCGGGATTTAAGAAGAACAGAACAGGACAGAACTTTATTGTCATTCGGTATAAATACCGAACAAAATTTCAGCAGTCACAAGACACAGCAAAAAAGAAAAGAACACAGGACACACGACCCCAACACAGAAAGAAATGGCAAAGCAGTAACTAAACTGCAGATAATGCCTGTTTCCACTCTGTTTCTGTCACAGATTGCTTTGGATCATCCAAAACATCGTGCTCAGCCATTGGGAAGGGCCATGGTCAAGGCGGCAGAGTGGCGCAGCTGAATGGCAAAGTGGCAATGCTGGATGGTATAGTTGGCACAGCTGGTAGAGCTGCTGCCTCACAGTGCCAGAGACCGAAGTACGATCCTGACAGTGCCAGGTTAACCTAGTAGCAAAAGTAGCATATGCTACTGATCATCCGAGTTCTTTACCGTCAGTCTGGGCTATAATGATTAAGTCGAATACTAGATCAGTACAACAGATTTTATTCCACAGTGGGGTTCCTCCCTCTAAAATCCCTTCAGATTCAACGAGTGTCTAAAGGGCTCTTAGCAGGAGAAGGGAAGAACAGCTTTTCCAATATTAATTGCTTTTTATACAGAAAGGAAAAAGGGGTGTTACATGGATAATCAATAACCTATTACAATCTTAATACAATTCACATGGTTACAGAGGAAACAAAACTTAACTCATTAATACAGGTCACATGATTCCAGGGTAACACATCATCGAGGGAAGATTGAAACATAACTTTTCTACTTCGACACCTGTCCATATAAGGAGTTGTTATTGAGAAAAATATGTTATCCTTATCTTTACAATTCGTGCCATTTCTGCAGCTGCACGGTCTCGCTCCTGAGCTAACAAAACAACATTCCAACCCTCCAAGCTAATACTAGAAACAAAGCATCCATTCAGAGACAAAAGAAGCTTTATGTGTCTTTCTACTAACAAGCTAATAAACACGTTCTTCTCCACTGATAACATTGCTTCTTCAAACCAGCATCCATTTCACTGCTTTACTACTTAAAACAGGCATTCATTTTCTATTAGCTAAAACAACAAGAGCTATTTTGTAACCATCTACAACAAGATATCAATATTACTAATCAACTACACAAGTTGATAGTATAAGAAAATAACTAGATGCTGGTACAAATCGAAGGTATTTATTCACAAAATGCTGGAGTAACTCAGCAGGTCAGGCAGCATCTCAGGGGAGAAGGAATGGGTGACGTTTTGGGTCGAGACCCTTCTTCAGACTGATGTCAGGGGGGCGGGACCCAACACAAGTTGATAGCATCCTTATATGCTATAGATTCGCACTATGGGCCCCACATTTTTGAGGACACCGCACTAAATGCTCGCAAGCAGTCCGGTGAAATCGGCGTCTCACGATCTGGCAACCCTGTTGTTTACATGTCGAGGCAGCCATTCTTGCTTGGACTAGGTGCGCACGAACTGGCATTGCCTTCTGCTTCCTTTGAAATCAGGCTTCAGAAAGCGTCTCAAAAATAGGAGCGTTCTAACTGCGATTGTCGTGCAGGAGGCCCATACTGAAAGTGTTAAATGACAGATGTGTGTGGTGACCTGGCCCTCTGTAAATAACACAATGCACATCACCTGTTAAAATCCAAACTCCCACATCTGCAGCAGTGTGCTCCCAGTGAGTCCTTCTTTTTGCTAACTGGCCTGGGGAGTTGGGCACTAATTGGCTGCTGCCTCCGGGCGCTGCGTGGGTTGTGTTTTGGCTGCTCAAAGATGGCCAAAGAGCAAAATTTTGAGTATAATGTGATTATTTCTTTGACGAATGGAATTTTTGGAAAGAATACAATAGGAGATGGCTGACCGATGTCTGTGAATCTGTTCAACCTTCGTTACAATCAAACGCTTTCAGAGGAGTGGAGAGACCGTCATTCACCCCAACTGAACTGACAGGAAGCTTTTAGACAATAGACAATAGGTGCAGGAGTAGGCCATTCGGCCCTTCGAGCCAGCACCACCACTCATTGTGATCATGGCTGATAATGAACAATCAATACCCCGTTCCAGACTTCTCCCCATACCCCCTGACTCTGCTATCATTAAGAGCTCTATCTAGCTCTCTCTTGAAAGCATCCAGAGAATTGGCCTCCACTGCCTTCTGAGGCAGAGAATTCCATATATTTACAACTCTCTGACTGAAAAAGTTTTTCTTTATCTCCGTTCTAAATGGCCTACCCCTTATTCTTAAATTGTGGCCCCTGGTTCTGGACTCCCCCAACATCGGGGACATGTTTCCTGCCTCTAGCGTGTCCAATCCCTTAATAATCTTATATGTTTCATTAAGATCTCCTCTCATCCTTCTAAATTCCAGGGTATACAAGCCCAGTTGCTCCAGTCTTTCAACGTAAGACAGTCCTGTCATTCCGGGAATTAACCTGGTGAACCTACGCTGCACTCCCTCAATAGCAAGAATATCCTTCCTCAAGTTGGAGACCAAAACTGCACACAGTACTCCTTTTGTTAAACCATCTAAGGAGAATAATCAGTATTGGCACAACGCTCCGGTAGAGGCTTGCAAAGCTTATGGAAAATACATGGTATGTTTTAATCAATTGCATCATAAAATGATTTTTAAAAGGAAGAGTACTTAATTTGGGCTAGTCAGAGTTTAGGTTTTCTGAAAGCCTGGCGCAGAGCTTCAACTGGGAACAAGCGCGTGATCCTACGCACACGGCTGTAAACCTCCTCCGGAGATTGCTTAAACTGGGCTTTCAGCCTAACTTTGGACAGTTTGACCAGCCAGATAGAAATCTGCAGAGGCGAAACTAAATCAATAAAATGACCCTAAACGTAGGTTTAATTGCCCCAGGTAGGCCAGGCGCTGTTTGTCTTACGAGAAAGGCTCCCTAAAATGCCGCAGTTCAACTGAGGCAATTCGATTTCAAATAATTGTCCAACTCGCTTGAAAATATATTTATTATTTAGTAGATCGAGCCTGTACCAATGGTAGTTTGGTTACTTTTGACATTTGAAAATTGATACCTACATGTAAGTAATGTAAGTAATACTATTACTGAAGTGTCAGACATATTTGAAGAAGGGTCTGAAGAAGGGTCTCGACCCGAAACGTCACCCATTCCTTCTCTCCTGAGATGCTGCCTGACCTGCTGAGTTACTCCAGCATTCTGTGAATAAATACCTTCGATTTGTACCAGCATCTGCAGTTATTTTCTTACAGACATATTTGTCGTGTTATCTGGCTGTATAGCAGATGAAAGAATTGAATTAGTTTACTATGCAAGTAAATAATTTATGTTTTAATATTTATGTGTATTTTTTTAATTTAAAGCCACTTTATAACATATGCTACAGGCCCCACACTAGCTTAATCCCACCCTGGATCCTGACGGCACGGTAGCGCAGCGGTAGAGTTGCTGCTTTACAGCGAATGCAGCGCCGGAGACTCAGGTTCGATCCTGACTACGGGCGCCGTCTGTACGGAGTTTGTACGTTCTCCCCGTGACCTGCGTGGGTTTTCTCCGAGATCTTCGGTTTCCTCCCACACTCCAAAGACGTACAGGTATGTAGGTTAATTGGCTGGGTAAATGTAAAAATTGTCCCTAGTGTGTGTAGGATAGTGTTAATAGTGTTAGTGTGCGGGGATCGCTGGGCGGCGCGGACTTGGTGGGCCGAAAAGGCCTGTTTCCGCGCTGTATATATATGATATGATATATGATATATGATATGACCTCAAATGCATTTGTGTGGACTTTACACATTCTCCCTGTGACCAAGTGGGTTTCCTCCCACATCCCAAAGACGCAAGTTAATTGGCTTCCAAATTGCCAGTGCCATGTAGGGAGCGGATAAGAACGTTTGAATGACATAAGACTAGTGTGAATGGGCGCCTGATGGTCAGCATGGACCCGGCGGCCGAAAGGCATGTTTCCATGCTGTATCTCGAACCTCAGCTAAGCCAACATAAAACAATCCTAGAATAAGCACCAGACTTTACTCAGAGTTAACTAATTCAGTGTTCAGACTAGTTGCAGTGAATGTTCCGGATACTTACCAATTACCCCAATCCAAAATGGAGAGCCCTGTGTTGATGCAACATAAAGAACTGATGAATCTTGGCTGGCATAAGACTTGGGTATTCGTCCACACATTTAAACGCAGTCAATTCGCGTTCATCTGACACATTATTCCAGAATATTTACTAGCCGACATTAACAGATCATAATACAACATAAACATACTCGTTAATCTGCCAATTCACATTGTGACAGCCTGGTTTTGTTTTCCAATCAATTGTTAATTGAGGATTACATTTCAATGCTTTAACCAACAGCCAGTTCACAAAACTAATACTTCAGGACATGTTCCTCCAACTCTTCATTCAGCTCACAACCAATCAAGTAATATCTACTTCACCCATTCTCAATTATAAGACAGGCACAAAATGCCAGAGTAACTCAGCAGGGCAGACTGCATCTCTGGAGAAAAGGAATAGGTGACGTTTCGGGTTGAGACCCTTCTTCAGACTTATAAGATCACAGTTTACCATCTTTCTCACGGCTTTAATGCTTAAACTGTGAATCGTAATTGTGACAAGTACATTTTTTTTGTTTTCGCTCAGTAATATTTATACATAAAAAGAAGCCAATCTATTCGTAAACGTTTTCATTGGGAGTTCTCATGTGTATCCATGGGAGCCCATAATTACCGTGCATTCAGAAAGTATTCACACCCCTTCACTTTTTCCACATTTTGTTCGGTTACAGCCTTATTTTTAAATGGATTAAATTCATTTTTTTATCACCAATCTACACACAATACCGCAGAATGAAGAAGCAAAAACAGGTGTTTAGAAATGTTTACAAAGTAATTCAAAAGAACTAACTGAAATATCACATTTACATAAGTATTCAGACCTTTTGCTGTGACACTCAAAATTGAGCTTAGGTTCATCCTGTTTCCATTGATTATCCTTGAGATGTTTCTACAACTTGACTGGAGTCCACCAGTGGTAATTACTCCTCTCTGGGCCTTGGTGGTGAGCAGGGCAGGCAGGATTCAGCGGCTTGCCACGTGAGCCAGGCTTGTCGTAGGAGGACACACATGGCACCATGGTCTTTTCGGAGTGTACAGGGCACCTCTCTTCCTTCAAATCGTCACAAATAACTGAAAGCTGAGCATAAACAGTTAATTTACACAGTTAATTTACACAGCGCACCTAACTTGGTCCGCCAATCGCAGTAATCAGTACATTTCTCTCCCATCGAAGGTATTTATTCACAAAATGCTGGAGTAACTCAGCAGGTCAGGCAGCATCTCGGAAGAGAAGGAATGGGTGACGTTTCGGGTTGAGACCCTTCTTCAGACTGATGTCAGGGGGGCGGGACAAAGGAAGGATATAGGTGGAGACAGGAAGATAGAGGGAGATCTGGGAAGGAGGAGGGGACGGGAGGGACAGAGGAACTATCTTTAAAGTTGGAGAAGTCGATGTTCATACCACTGGGCTGCAAGCTGCCCAGGCGAAATATGAGGTGCTGTTCCTCCAATTTCCGGTGGGCCTCACTATGGCACTGGAGGAGGCCCATGACAGAAAGGTCAGACTGGGAATGGGAGGGGGAGTTGAAGTGCTCGGCCACCGGGAGAACAGTTTGGTTAATGCTGACCAAGCGCAGGTGTTCAGCGAAGCGATCGCCGAGCCTGCGGTCCACCCAGAGTCATTTAGGCAATGTAGTGATATCACCCTGACGATGATGGGGAAACATGCAGCTTTGGTGATAGATATGGACCAGAATAAGAACAAAGCCCTTCTGAAGAAGGGTCTCGACCCGAAACGCCACCCATTCCTTCTCTCCAGAGATGCCTGTCCCGCTGAGTTACTATGGCTTTTTGTGTCTATCTTCGCCCTTCTACCTGTTAGTTTCCCAACTTCAAGTGTAACTTCTAGGTGCAAAATGCACTTCAATGATCCAAGCACATCCTTCGTTCAGTTCTTCTGCGTCAGCATGATTTTATATCTGAGCTTCGAGAAAACTTTTCGAGTTCATTCCCAAACTAAATGAAACGATCAGCAGAATAAGTGTCTGCTGGATGCCAAGTCTGACTCCTGCAGACCACAGGGCGCTGGCATGCATTGCTTTCCTTAGAGCTTTTTACAGCAAACCTTTGATGTCTTTGTGCCTCTTATTTATCCAGTCAGCTATTCAGTTTGCACAGCCCAAGCCTACATTTAAACTGGCTTTACTCACCCAGGAGGTAGACTTCTCTGTCTCTCCTTTAATTAACTTGAGCAGTTGACAGAAACAGTCCACCATTTACATCTATATACTAACTCTCGTTTGTTTGTTTGTTTGTTCTCGAACTACAGCCAAATCGGTACACGGTTGCGCGACAATTTTAGGCCCACCTTACTCACCGTCATCCCTTCGGTGCTAATGGAAGAAGTTTCATTGAAATTGGTGTTATATTTTTTGTTATTCACGTTTTAAAGTATAAATCTATCTCCAAGGGAGGGAGGGTGGAGGGAGGGGAGGGAGGAGAGAGAAGGGGGGTTCAGGGGGATGGAGTGCGGGAGGGGAATGGAGTGGAAGGGGATGAGGGGGGTGGAGTGAGGTGAGGGGAAGGGGGAGGGAGGGGGGAAGCGGAGGGAGTGAGGGAGGGGGAGAGGGGAGGGAGGAGTGGGGGGGAGAGGGGAGGGTGGAGTTGGGGAGGAGAGGGTACTGCACCAATGTAGGAGAGGTTTGGGCCCAACTTGGTCAGGTTTTTTAACTAAAAGGTAAACTTCTTTTACAGCAGAAATCATTTCCGAGCGGTGTTGAAGTTTTGTTTTGCGAGTTATTATCTGCCTCGATGTAGCGCTTATAAAATGCTTATGCTGTTGTCAACGGCTCATCATTCATTCAGTCGGTAATGACGGTGATTCTAAGGCAGCTTATCAATCAGCAGATCATTCAGGAGCAGAGCTGAAAGCATTTCAGACTTACATTGCAAACTGAAGGGGCCTGCATGAAATTGTCAACATCTACAAAAGAGACAGTCAAAAGAACAAGCTGACAGCACCAGAGATCTTTTGCAAAAACGTCAACTTACTGTAAAGATTCCAAGTTAAAACAACCAGGGAGGTATGAATTAAGCTAATTGTTAACCTAAAATTTGTCGAAAGAAACTAAAATTCTAAAGCACTCTAATAATTTCATGTAATGACATTAATTCAATTAAGTCAGCAGAAATTTAGTATAGTTTAGTTTAGAGATAGAGCGCGGAAACAGCCCTTTCGGCCCACCGGGTCCGCGCCGCCCAGCGATCCCTGCACACTAACATTATCCTACACCCACTAGGGACAATTTTTACATTTACCAAGCCAATTAACCTACATACCTGTACGTCTTTGGAGTGTGGGAGGAAACCGAAGATCTCGGAAAAACCCACGCAGGTCACGGGGAGAACGTACAAACTCCGTACAGACGGCGCCCGTAGTCAGGATCGAACCCGGGTCTCCGGTGCTGCATTCGCTGTAAGGCAGCAACTCTACCGCTGCGCCACCGTGACTGCCCCTTGCTCATACTAGGCGTTCTCGCTCCCAGCTGACCTCAATTCACACAATCTGTGCCCTTGCTACTGATAGTCCTGCTTCCAAATGGTGGTCACCACAAGGAAGGGAAGGGATAATTCACTGGTGCAAGTCAGTTTGCAACAGTGACCCTGCACTGCCTTTTGCTTGTTGCTTTGATTCTCTTCTCCACTCTGATGCATCCATCCGCGTTCTCCTGCACCGTTATAACGAGGCCTTTGTTGTGATAACAAGCTGAAAGAACAACACCTTGTCGCCTGTCTGGTCACTTGGCGACATTCAAGCCACGATATTGAAGCGTAGAAACAATGAACTGCAGGTGCTCAGATAAGCGAGCAAGCATTTATTGAAGACGTGGGTCCAGCGGAGAATGAAGTAAAGTTGAGGTCCATTGCAGGTCTGGACGAGCTAGGCCGGGAGCTGCGGGAAAGTCTGACTGAGGGCCTGCTGGTGCCAGTGCAGTCTGAAGAAAGATCTTGACTGGAAACACCACCTATCCTTGTTCTCCAGTGATGCCAGCTGACCTGCTGAGTTACGCCAGCACTTTGTGACCTTTCACTTTGAGGCCTTCCCTATCTGTATCAGAATCAGCCACTTCTGCTTCAAGTCTTCCAGCTGTGAGAACGGCTGGCTTTTGACTGACTCGTCGGGTATTCCTTATAGCTCTGCATTTCACACACGTTTGCTTGTGTTCTCTTTCTCTTTAACGGCTCTTGTTAACTTCTCAATGAGATAACTGCACCAGCAATTTACCTCAAGGGCAAAATCCAGGTCTCAACCTATCAAAGATAATCCTTCTGCTCTAACCATTTTTATCCCATCAAATCTGCATTTTAAATGAACTTCTCTCTTTCCCAGTTCTGACAAAGAGTCTTTAACCAGAAACATTAAATTGATTTATGTTTCCTCAGATCCTGCCTGATTCTCACTGCTGGATGTGTATTCAGCATTTTCTCTTCTCATAACGGTGGCGCAGCGGTAGAGTTGCTGCTTTACAGCGAATGCAGCACCGGAGACTCAGGTTCGATCCTGACTACGGGTGCTGCACTGTAAGGAGTTTGTACGTTCTCCCCGTGACCTGCGTGGGTTTTCTCCGAGATCTTCGGTTTCCTCCCACACTCCAAAGACGTACAGGTATGTAGGTTAATTGGCTGGGTAAATGTAAAAAAAAAATTGTCCCTAGTGGGTGTAGGATAGTGTTAATGTACGGGGATCGCTGGGCGGCACGGACTTGGTGGGCCGAAAAGGCCTGTTTCCGTCTGTATATATATGATGATGATGATGATGATGATGATAACTTGAGAATTCTCTGCAAAGTTGTGCTCTGCTGTTGAAATAATTATAAGCTCCATCTTTAGTTCACAACCTTTTTCCAGGCGAGGAAGGTAGGTAGGGTTGCCAACTGTCCCGTATTAGCCAGGACATCCCCTATATTGGGCTAAATTGATTTGTCCCATACGGGACCGCCCTTGTCCCGTATTAGGCCTGGGGCCGCTGTGGGACCGGACAGTGTAGGCCCGGACGCTGTAGGTCTGGACAGTGTGGGTCCAGAGGCCCGGGCGCCACCTAATGGAGGTTGCATCGCAACCCGCCTCCCGACCCGGGCGGCCGCCATTGTTGGAGCGGGAGCATGTGGCCGCTGGCTGGGTGAGGTCACGCGGGGCGGTGAGGTCACGCGGGGCGGTGACGTCATCTTTTGTCCCTTATTTGGGAGTGAGAAAGTTGGTACCCCTAATGGTAGGTGATAAGCAGGAGCAGGTTTCCTTGCTTGTGTCTGTCCCAATTCCATGAGATGAATCCTCGGGCTATTCCCTGCCATCCTGGGACTAGATAGACACAGACATTGTGATAGACTGACACGTTGTCCATAAGGCATGATTGTGTGAGCACCACTACATTAGGCTGTGGCTGGACTAGGCCACAAGAGAGCTCTTCCAACAGTTCTCCCCAGATATTTGTGAAGAGGCCAAGGTTGACTGAGCATGGAAAAGACAGTCACAAAATGGTGGAGTAACTCAGCGGGTCAGGCAGCATCGCTGGAGAGAAGGAATGGGGCGAGACCCTTCTTCAGTCTGAAGAAGGGTCTCGCCCCGAAAGAGTCTGAAGAAGGGTCTTGACCCGAAACGTCCCCATTCCTTCTCTCCAGAGATGCTGCCTGTCCCGCTGAGTTACTCCAGCATTTTGTGTCTCTCTTCAATTTAAATCAACATCTGTAGTTCCTTCCTATGCATGGTAAAGACAATGCCATGTCTGAGTTCAATGTCTCGGTCAATGCCTGCAGTTTGTCTGCTTGGGTCTTATTTTTTGCAGTCATGGTACAAATGCATTTGCTTCCCAGCGCACTGCAGTTGTTCGTTGAAGAGCTCACCATGATGCTGTGGGTCCAGAATCCCACGCAGACAGGAACGGGATATGGGTAGCTGACTTCCTCCCATGTAGGACATTCATGGATGAGTTGGGGTCATTGTTGCTCATACCTTGTTTATTTTTCATCCATTCCGGAAAAAAAGGGAAGGCTATTTCACAATGGATCATGTCAAGGCTGGAAATAAAATTAGATGTCACCGAATGCTTCAGTAACTCGACCTAAATTAATAATGAGTCAGTCGTACAGTGAGTGCTGTGAGCCTGTTATTCGTGTTCAGTGTCAGTAGAGGCCTGAGGCAGACTGACTGCCTTGCTATCCAACTCTCCTTTCCACTGCTGTAAGATGTTCTCTTCTCAGACTGAAATGTTGTCATTACATCCATCTTGCTCAATGTAACAAATGCTTGACAGTCAGGTACCACCTTGTTCTTCCAGTGTGAAGAGAAGGCTGCTGGCCTGATGGCTGACGTTCCCTTTCAATGGCTGTTTCTCATGTCAAATAGCTTACCACCTGTATTTAATCTGAACAACCAGAATGAAACAATAAACGTGCCATCGTCAGACTCTCAACATCCTTTCCGTATCTCCATCTGTCTCTTTCCCCAGCATCAGGGTACCATAACAGGTATAACAGGTATAACAGAGCTTTATTTGTCGTTCGGCACCGAAGTACCGAACGAAACTACATAGCAGTCATAGAAAAAAAGAACACAAGACACACGACCCCAACACAAACGTCCATCACAGTGACTCCAAACACCCCCTCACTGTGATGGAGGCAACAAAACTTCCACTCTCTTCCCCACGCCCACGGACAGACAGCTCGTCCCCGACCGACCCGCACAGTCCCCGCACCGGGCGCTGAAACGTCCCGCGGCCGAACCGGGCGATGAAAGGCCCGCGACCAAGCCTTGCGCAGCTAAGTCCAGTGGCCGAGCCGCACCGGGCGATGTCAAGTCCCGTGGTCGAGCCGCACCAGCGATGTTAAGTCCCGTGGCCGAGCCGCACCAGAACCAGTCGAACCAAAATGGCAAAAGGCCCTAGTGTGTGTAGGATAGTGTTAATGTGCGGGGATCGCTGGGCGGCGTGGACTCGGTGGGCCGAAGGGCCTGTTTCTGCGCTGTATCTCTAAATCTAAAAAAAAATCTAAAAATCTTCCCTTCTTGCCTCCTAGAATCCTGCACCTCTTCCTCAGGTTTCACATTATTGCCGTTGTGCACATTACCAACAACAAATTATTCCGCCACAGACAAAATAACCTCCTGCTCTTGTAAGCTTTGTAAAAATGTCAAATATTTGCAACATTTAAGAAACATTTAGACAAATACATGGATGGGATCAGTTTAGAGGGATATGGGCCAAACGCAGGCAGGTGGGACTAGTGCAGATGGGACATGTTGGTCGGCGTAGGCAAGTTGGGCCGAAGGGCCTGTTTCCATGTTGAATGACGATAATTCAATTTCAATATTATCAACTTTCCACCAAAAATCCAATGGAATGTAGGTCTAATCTGCTTAAGGTCCAGTCTTGGGAATATCCTCTCATTTCACGATTCAGTCTAATGTACTTTTGCAGTATGTTGGTACATTATAATGGCAGGAATAATCCATTCAGCCCTCTGTCATTTCATAAGATCGCTGCTGATCTGAGTGTAACCTCAGCTCCACGTTCCCCATTACTTGTGCCAACCTATCACTTACTTGCTCTTCAAGCATCTATCTAGCTCTGATGTAAAGATATTCACAGATTCTGCATCTTACTTCCTTTTGAAGAAAGTTAGATGGAGAGTCAGGCAGGTAGGACTAGCGCAGATGGGGCATCTTGGTCTGCATGAACAAGATGAACCAAAGGGCTTGTTTCGGTGCTCTATAACCCTGACGCTATGACGTTATGATTCCAAATTTGTTAAAAACTCACAACTCTCTGAGAGAATAAAAATTACCACGTTCTAAATGTACGATGGCTTATTTTTAAACAGGGACCCCCTTGATCGAGACTCTCCCTTAAGAGAAACATCTTCTCCACATCTGCCCTGTCAAGAACCTTCAGGGCCTTGCATGCAAGATCCCAGGAGATCTAAGTTTATCCTTCCTTTGGGTAATCTCATCAAAACTCCACATGGTACCCTGGGTGTGATATCACTCAAGCCCTGCATAACATCAGCAAGACTTCCCTCTTATAAAGATTCACGCCATTTCCTAGTTAACTACAAGAAAAGAAAGAATAGGCTACATTGTCGCCAAGTCTGCTTCGCTAACAATAAAGTCATGCCTGACCTAATCTTGGGTTCTACTTTGCTTTCCTATCTGTCAACCATAAGGCCAAACATTTTTCCTTCGTGGCCTTGCTTATTCAGTGCTGCAGCCACTCTGCGCTCAGGAGCATGAAAATCCAAAGACTTGTGATACTCAGAAGTCTCTCCTCTTTCCCATCTTGAAGAGGTGACTCCCGATAATGTCCCCTCGTTTTCGATCCCTCCACAAGATGAAACCCCTCTTCGCGTCTCCTCATCGAGCTTCCTCAGAGTGTTATGTGTTTCAATAAGAAGGTATCACAAAATGCTGGAGTAACTCAGCGGGTCAGGCAGCATCTCTGGAGAGAAGGAATGGGTGACATTTCGGGTCGAGACCCTTTTTCAGACTGATGTCAGGGGGGGCGGGATATCGGTCTGAAGAAGGGACTCGACCCGAACCGTCACCCATTCCTGCTCTCCAGAGATGCTGCCTGACCCGCTGAGTTACTCCAGCATTTTGTGATACCTTCGATTTGTACCAGCATCCGCAGTTATTTTCCTACACATGTATTTCAATAAGACCACTAGCATTTTAACTTCCTGTGATTTGGATACAACACAGGTGAGGAGAGTCATCCATTGCCAGTCCATGGAATGACACACGTGGTGCCGGCCATGCTCGGTGGTGCGGCGGTTGAGTTGCTGTCTTACGGCACCAAAGACCCAGGTTCGATCCCGACTACGGGTGCTGTCTGTACGGAGTTCTCCCCGTGATCTGCATGGGTTTTCTCCGAGAACTTCGGTTTCCTCCCACACTCCAAAAATGTAGAGGTTTGTAGGTTAATTGGCTTGGTGTAAATGTAAAATTGTCCCTAGTGTGTGTAGGATAGTGTTAGTGTGCGGGGATTGCTGGTCGGTGCGGACTCGGTGGGCCAAAGGGCCTGTTTCCACGCTGTGTCTCTAAACTAAACTAAACTAAACTAAAGTCCATAAGCAGAGCCTTATCAGGCCCAGTCAATGTAGGAAAATAACTGCAGATGCTGGTATAAATCGAAGGTATCACTAAATGCTGGAGTAACTCAGCGGGTCAGGCAGTATCTCAGGAGAGAAGGAATGGGTGACGTTTCGGGTCGAGACCCTTCTTCAGACTGATCAGTCTGAAGAAGGGTCTCGACCCGAAATGTCACCCATTCCTTCTCTCCTGAGATGCTGCCTGACCCACTGAGTTACTCCAGCATTTTGTGAGGCCCAGTCAACGGATGGACAGTCCTGTAACAGCAGTGCACACGCAAATCTGAAGAAGGGTCTCGACCTGAAATGTCATCTATTTCGTTTCTCCAGAGAGGCTGTCTGACCCTCTGAGTTACTCCAGCTTCTCGTGGGGCCCACCTATGAGTAAATCTCCTCTGCCAATTGAGCACCAATCTTCGCTGGATGAAATAATTGCATTAAAGCAGAGCACAAAAATAATTGTACCCAGATAATTTAAGCTGTGTGAAGCTTGTGGAGGTATACCAAACTTGTGAGCGATTGAACATCTCCAGCTCAACATCTCCAGGGCGATTGAACATCTCCAGGGCGGCACGGTGGCGCAGCGGTAGAGTTGCTGCCTTACAGCGAATGCAGCGCCGGAGACTCAGGTTCGATCCTGACTACGGGCGCCGTCAGTACGGAGTTTGTACGTTCTCCCCGTGACCTGCGTGGGTTTTCTCCGAGATCTTCGGTTTCCTCCCACACTCCAAAGACGTACAGGTTTGTAGGTTAATTGACTGGGTAAATGTAAAAATTGTCCCTAGTGTGTGTAGGATAGTGTTAATGTGCGGGGATCACTGGGCGGCGCGGACTCGGTGGGCCGAAGGGCCTGTTTCCGCGCTGTATCTCTAAATCTAAAAAATGCTCTGCACACAGAATAGAAAAATAAAACAAAATAAATCAAAGCTTTGTTATTGCTCAGTACATTTCTGAACGTGGTCTACGAAAGCACATATTAAATATTTAAGCATTCCTGGCTCTGTACGAGATCGGGGATATGAATGGCTTTCTGAATCTCTCTCAAGAATACCTTGTTTATATTGCACTTTGAACAGGGATGGAAGCTGACAGCAATATATATCACCGAGAGCTACAAGTAAGCCCAGCTAGCAGCGGATGAGTTGGACAAAGGGCAGCAATAAACCGAAACACTTCCAGATTGATAAAGCATTATATCCAGCTGAGGGTCCCAAAATAACATGAACAGAAGTGCCTTGGGGGAAGTTTCACAGAGTTCATTGGACCAAAGGAAAATGGGAACGTTGTCAATTAATTTAGTGAGTCTATAAAAAGAAGGTCGGAAGAAAAATCTCCAGGGCTGATATTTTGACATCAATGGGGAAACAATCTTTTTTTAAAATGTATATATATAAATATTTCATTAAAAATATTTCATAAAAAAGTGAAGGTTTAGAGCTTCCGATGAACAACCATATCTAATTGTTGTGAAATGGACTCCATTTCCTTGTGATTCCATTGAGCAGACAGCTTCGTTACACTAATACAGTTACGGGGGGTAGTCCATGGGTAGAGTCAGGTGTGTTACCATCAGAGAAGCACATAACAAACCAACACCTAATATGATTAGCATCCCCCGTGCACTGAAAATGAATCTAATCAATTTGAAGAGGAAGGGTGGGCTCTGGAGCATTTTTTCCCTCATTATCTGCAAAGCATATTGTAGCAGTAGTTTTTGTGTGTTGCATTTTATTTTATTGAAGATTTAATGGCCTCAATACTTACTTTTAGTTTAGAGGTACAGTGCAGAAACAGGCCCTTCGGCCCACCGAGTCCGCACCGACCAGCGATCCCCGCACATTAACACTATCCTACACACACTAGGGATGTTTTTTTTTAATACTTATACCAAGCCAATTAACTTACAAACCTGTACGTCTTTGGAGTGTGGGGGGGAACCGAAGATCTCGGAGAAAACCCACGCAGTCTCAGGGGGAACGTGCAAACTCCGCACAGACAACACCCGGAGCCGGGATGGAACCTGGGTCTCTGGTGCTGTAAGTGCTGTAAGGCAGCAACTCTACCGCTGTGCATCCATGCAGCCCAGAAACTGAATTAGGTTACGTAGTCACTGAATACAAATTCACATAAAAATCCAAATCCATATGTCATCAACATATGTCTAAAAATGTGGCTCTAGTTATTTAAGTGCTATGGAGTTGTAAACATAGAAACATAGGAAAAATAGGAGCAGGAGTAGGCCATTCGGCCTTCGAGCCAGCACCGCCATTCAACATGATCGTGGCTGATCATCTAAAATCAGTACCCCGTTCCTGCTTTTTCCCCATATCCCTTGATTCCTTTAGCCTTAAGAGCTAAATCTAACTCTCTCTTGAAAACATCCAGTGAATTGCCCTCCGCTGACTTCTGTGGCAGAGAATTCCATAGATTCACAACTCACTGGGTGAAGAAAGTTTTCCTCATCTCAGTCCTAAATGGCCTATCCCATATTCTTAAACTATGACCCCTGGTTCTGGACTCCTCCAACATCAGGAACATTTATCCTGCATCTAGCCTGTACAATCATTTAAGAATTGTATACGTTTCTATAAGATTCCCGCTCATCCTTCTAAATTCCAGTGAATACAAGCCCAGTCCACCCATTCTTTCATCATATGCCATGGACATTTTCCTGAGTGAGTCACAGTAACTCATGAACTGGACAATCCCCAATTTCAACAGCTGCGTCAGACGTGCTTCACTTCATATCATTCCCCATGCAAGGTGCTCTTTGGTGCAATGCTTGAAGAAACAGACCACATTGATCTGAGATGTGACCACCATTAGGCACATGCTGTACAACTAGGTATCCATAGCACTGTGGGTAGATGCAGAATGCTGGAGTAACTCAGTGGGACAGGCAGCATCTCTGGAGCGAAGGAATGGGTGACATTTCGGGTCGAGACCCTTCGTCAGACTGAGAGTCGGGCAAGAGGGAAACTGGGGATATGGATGGGCACAAAGAATGCAAGGTGTGAAAACATCACCCATTCCTTCTCGCCAGAGACAGACGCTGCCTGTCTCCAGATTCCTTCTCTCCAGAGACGTTGCCTGTCCCGCTAAGTTACCCCAGCATTTTGTGTCTATCTTTGGTGTAAACCAGTATCTGCAGTTCCTTCCTACACATGG
Organism: Rhinoraja longicauda; assembly: GCF_053455715.1. NCBI lineage: Eukaryota > Metazoa > Chordata > Chondrichthyes > Rajiformes > Arhynchobatidae > Rhinoraja > Rhinoraja longicauda. Next base: position 7,183,556 of record NC_135976.1, read on the forward strand.
GTTTCCATAGCAGTATGCCAGCTGAGGGCTAAACAAAAATCCCATCACATGCCCCATTGCCAAGCAGGAGACAACACCAAGAGGCATAAAATTATGAAGACCATGACAAACCAAGCACACGGTCCCAGTTCCCTTCGAACATGAATGAAAAGCCAGGGACTTCGATTTAACTTAAGTAATAGAAACATAAGTGGGACGGGAGGGAAAATGTTTTTCATCCAGAGGAGTTTGGCAAATGGAAAACCTGATCAGAGTTAAAGAAGATACTTGGATATGTGTTTGAAGAACGATGACCTGCAGCATTACAGAGCTGATGTGGGAAGTGGGATTAGGCTGAATCGGTGACGTATCTATCAGCATGAACATGATAGGGTGAACAAGCTCCTGTGTAATAATGTGTTACTCATTGTAAGGTTGTTGTTGTTGTTGTTGTTGTTCGTCCTACGGGTTCGAAGATGACCACGACTTCACTTTCAGTTGGAGGATTGGTGACTGTGGGTCCGGAGGTGACTGGTGAGGCCAATCCCAATCCCAATACCTTACATTGTAAGGTCATCTGCTATCCTCAGGCTTGCCTCGGCCATTCTCCCCAATTGTATCTCCGCACACACACATCAACCTGCTGCACTGACCCCTCACTTCTCCCCAGCACACTGAGCACGAACCTCTGATCCCCGAGCAGCAAGCCTCTCATGATCAATACCCATGATGAAAAGTCTGACCTCCACTCACTCTCGCAATTTTGTTCAGTCCATGGTAGACACAAAATGCTGGAGTAACTCAGCGGGTCAGGCAGCATCTCAGGAGAGAAGGAATGGGCGATGTTTCGGGTTGAGACCCTTCTTTCGACTGATGTCAGGGGAGGGGGCGGGACAAAGATAGGATGTAGTTGGAGACAGGAAGACTCGTGGGAGAACTGGGAAGGGGGAGGGGATAGAGAGGGAAAGCAGGGACTACCTGAAGTGGGAAGAAGTCAATGTTCAATCCGCTGGGGTGTAATCTGCCCAAGCGAAGTATGAGGTGCTGTTCCTCCAATTTGCGCTGGGCCTCACCCTGACAATGGAGAAGGCCCAGGACAGAAAGGTCAGACTGGGAATGAGAGTGGGAGTTGATGTGCTGGGCCACCGAGAGATCAGGTTAGTTGAGACAGACTTTGCGGAACTGTTGAGCGAAACGATCGCCGAGCTTGCGTTTGGTCTCGCCGATGTAGAGAAGTTGACATCTGGAACTGCGGATACAATAGATAAGGTTGGAGGAGGTGCAGGTGAACCCCTGTCTCACCTGGAAAGACTGTTTGGGTCCTTAGATGGAGTCGAGGGGGGAGGTAAAGGGACAGGTGTTGCATCTCCTGCGGTTGCAGGGGAAAGTGCCCGGGGTGGGAGTGGTATGGGTGGGAAGGGACGAGTGGACCAGTCCATCCTTGACAACAGCTCTGAAGGTAAAGCCACCATTTTCTCACCCATACCAGGCTGCAAATCCCCAGAAGCCCATGTTTTGATCAACACCGAAGACCCATCGGGAGAGCCATGCAATCATCATGGACCAGCAACAAATTCCTGGCCCGATGTTATAGCCCAGCAAGCAATCAGGTCAGCGTCTCTGCTTCTGGATCGGGCAGGTTGTCCAATCAGAGGTACTTGTGCAAGGGAAGGTTCAAATGAAAATAAGAACAAGGGGAATGTGGTGCGGGGACTAAAATATCGACATTCCTTCCTTGCAATGTGTCAGCCATCTTGTATCTCTTGGTCACCTAAAACCTCGTTGAGATGGGCCCTGCCTCCCAACATGGTAGGAAATTCCCAGGGACCATCCTCCACCTTCCCAATCCCAAGCCCAGATGTTCCTGGATGTTATCATTCGCTCCAATGAGCTTTAGCCAACATCCTGACATCAGAGAGTCATGGGCTCCTTCAGCTTCATCACCATGTCCATGCTGACCTGTTTTGCCCCAGTATTCTTGTCCAACTTGCTGGCATTAGGACCATATCCTTCCCCGCCTTGCCGACTCGGTGTCTGTCTAAATGTCTCTTAGACAATGTATCTCATGCCACCACCTCCTCCTCGGCCCAGATATGAATGAGATTTTGTTTTTAACCTTGCCCAAACTGGGCAGCACAGTGGCACAATGGTAGAGTTGCTGCCAGTCACCCGGCTTCCATCCCGACTATGGGCGCTGCCTGGATGGAGTTTCTAGTCCTCCCCGTGACCATGTGGGTTTTCCCCCACACTTCAAAGGCGCACGGGTTAGTAGGTTCATTGGGCTTGGTCGAAATGTCAATTGTCCCGAGTGTGTGTAGATAGTATGAATGTTCAGGGATCGCTGGTCGGCGTGGACACGGTGGGGCCGAAGGGCCTGTTTCCATGCTGTATCTCTAAACTAAACTAAACTAAGAACCCCTTTAAAACTCCTTTGTGTCTTTAAAACCATGGACTCTTGTTTTTGATAGTCATATCATATCATATCATATCATATCATATCATATCATATATATACAGCGCGGAAACAGGCCTTTTCGGCCCACCAAGTCCGCGCCGCCCAGCGATCCCCGTACATTAACACTATCCTACACACACTAGGGACAATTTTTTACATTTACCCAGTCAATTAACCTACATACCTGTACGTCTTTGGAGTGTGGGAGGAAACCGAAGATCTCGGAGAAAACCCACGCAGGTCACGGGGAGGACGTACAAACTCCGTACAGACGGCGCCCGTAGTCAGGATCGAACCTGAGTCTCCGGCGCTGCATTCGCTGTAAAGCAGCAACTCTACCGCTGCGCTACCGTGGAAAAAAAGATTTTGACTATCTACCCTATCTATACCTTTCATAATATTATATAACATATAACATATAACATATAACAACTACAGCATGGAAACAGGCCTGTCCGGCCCTACCAGTCCACGCCGACCATTCTCCCTGACCTAGTCTCATCTACCTGCACTCAGACCATAACCCTCCAATCCCCTCCTATCCATATACCTATCCAATTTACTCTTAAATAATAAAATCGAGCCAGCCTCCACCACTTCCACCGGAAGCCCATTCCATACAGCGACAACCCTCTGAGTAAAGAAGTTCCCCCTCATGTTACCCCTAAACCTTTGTCCCTCAATTCTGAAGCTATGTCCCCTTGTTGGAATCTTCCCCACTCTCAAAGGGAAAAGCCTACCCACGTCAACTCTGTCCGTCCCTCTCATAATTTTAAAAACCTCTATCAAGTCCCCCCTCAACCTTCTACGCTCCAAAGAATAAAGACCCAACCTGTTCAACCTCTCTCTGTAGCCTAAGTGCTGAAACCCAGGCAACATTCTAGTAAATCTCCTCTGTACCCTCTCCATTTTGTCGACATCCTTCCTATAATTTGGCGACCAGAACTGCACACCATACTCCAGATTCGGCCTCACCAATGCCCTGTACAATTTCAACATTACATCCCAACTTCTATACTCGATGCTCTGATTTATAAAGGCAAGCATACCAAACGCCTTCTTCACCACCCTATCCACATGAGATTCCACCTTCAGGGAACAATGCACAGTTATTCCCAGATCCCTCTGTTCCACTGCATTCCTCAATTCCCTACCATTTACCCTGTACGTCCTATTTTGATTTGTCCTACCAAAATGCAGCACCTCACACTTATCAGCATTAAACTCCATCTGCCATCTTTCAGCCCACCCTTCCAAAAGGCCCAAGTCTCTCTGTAGACTTTGAAAATCTACCTCACTATCAACTACTCCACCTATCTTAGTATCATCTGCATATTTACTAATCCAATTTGCCACACCATCATCCAGATCATTAATGTAAATGACAAACAACAGTGGACCCAACACAGATCCTTGGGGCACTCCACTAGACACTGGCCTCCAACCTGACATACAATTGTCAACCGTTACCCTCTGGTATCTCCCATTCAGCCATTGTTGAATCCATCTTGCAACCTCACTATTAATACCCAACGATATAACCTTCTTAATCAACCTTCCATGTGGAACCTTGTCAAATGCCTTACTGAAGTCCATATAGACAACATCCACAGCCTTGCCCTTATCAATTTCCCTGGTAACCTCTTCAAAAAATTCAAGAAGATTAGTCAAACATGACCTTCCAGGCACAAATCCATGTTGACTGTTTCTAATCAGGCCTTGATTATCCAAATAATTATATATATTGTCCCTAAGTATCTTTTCCATTAATTTTCCCACCACAGACGTCAAACTAATAGGTCTATAATTGCTAGGTTTACTTTAAGAACCTTTTTTAAACAAAGGCACAACATGCGCAATGCGCCAATCTTCCGGCACCATCCCTGTTTCTAATGACGTTTGAAATATTTCCGTCATAGCCCCTGCTATTTCTGCACTAACTTCCCTCAATATCCTAGGGAATATCCTATCAGGACCTGGAGACTTATCCACTTTTATATTCTTCAAAAGTGTCTGTACCTCCTCTTCTTTAATCATCCTAATTTCCATCACTACTCTACTTGTTTCGCTTACCTCACATAATTCAATATCCTTCTCCTCGGTAAATACCGAAGAAAAGAAATTGTTTAATATCTCCCCCATTTCTTCCGGCTCAGCACATAGCTGTCCACTCTGACTCTCTAATGGACCAATTTTATCCCTCACTATCCTTTTGCTATTGACATATCTGTAGAACCCCTTGGGGTTTACTTTTACATTACTTGCCAAAGCAGCCTCATATCTTTTTTTCGCTTTTCTAATTTCCTTTTTAAGATTCCTTTTACATTCTTTATATTCCTCTAGAACCTCATTTACTCCCTGCCGCTTATATTTATTGTATATCTCCCTCTTTTTCCGAACCAAGTGTCCAATTTCCCTGGAAAACCACGGCCCTTTCAAATTATTATTCTTTCCTTTCCACCGAACATGGACATAAAGACTCTGTACTCTCAAAATTTCACCTTTAAATATCCTCCATTTCTCTATTATATCCTTTTCATAAAACAACAATTTCCATTTCACTCCTTTTAAATCCTTTCTCATCTCCTCAAAATTAGCCTTTCTCCAATCCAAAATCTCAACCCTTGGTCCAGATTTGACCTTCTCCATAATGATATTGAAACTAATGGCATTATGATCACTAGACCCAAAGTGCTCCTCAACACATACCTCCGTCACCTGACCCATCTCATTTCCTAACAGGAGGTCCAACACTGCCCCTTCTCTGGTAGGCACCTCTACGTATTGCTGCAAAAAACTATCCTGCACACATTTTACAAACTCCAAACCATCCAGCCCTTTAACAGAATGTGATTCCCAGTCTATATACGGAAAATTGAAATCACCCACAATCACCACTCTGTGCTTACTACTAATATCTGCTATCTCCTTACATATTTGCTCTTCCAATTCTCGTTCCCTATTTGGCGGTCTATAATACACCCCTATAAGTGTTGCTAAACCTTTCTCATTTCTGAGTTCCACCCAAACAGCCTCCTTAATCGAGCCTTCTAGTCTGTCCTGCCAAAGCACTGCTGTGATATCCTCCCTGACAAGCAATGCAACACCCCCACCTCTTGCCCCTCCGATTCTATCACATCTGAAACAATGAAATCCTGGAATATTTAATTGCCAATCGCAACCCTCCTGCAACCATGTTTCACTGATCGCCACAACATCATACTTCCAGATGTCAATCCAGGCTCTAAGCTCATCCACCTTTCTTACAATGCTCCTAGCATTAAAATATACACATTTAAGGGACCCATCATTTCTTATTCTCAGTTTATTTCTTTTCCCTTCTTTCTCTCCTACATATTGGGTCTGAGTGTTTCCCTTTTCTGCCTCCTGCCTCACACACTGCCTATTAGCTATCTGTGTTTGAGTCCCTCCCCCCAACCGTACTAGTTTAAAGTCTCCGCAGTTATTTTAGCAAATCTCCCCGCCAGGATATTGGTTCCCCTCGGGTTCAGATGCAACCCGTCCTTTTTGTACAGGTCATACTTCCCCCAGAAGAGGTCCCAATGATCCAGAAACTTGAAACCCTGCTCCCTGCACCAGTTCCTCAGCCACGTATTTATCCTCCACCTCACTCCATTCCTATTCTCACTATCGCGTGGCACATGCAGTAAGCATGAGATTATTACTTTGGAAGTCCTTTTTTTTAACTCTCTTCCTAGCCCCCTGAATTCTCTTTTCAGGACCTCTTCCCTTATCCTACCTATATTGTTGGTACCTATATGTACCACGACCTCTGGCTCCTCTCCCTCCCCTTTCAGGATATCCTGGACACGCTCAGACACATCCCGGACACCGGCACCAGGGAGGCAAACCACCATCCGGGTCTCCCGACTGCGTCCACAGAAACGCCTATCTGACCCCCTCACTATAGAGTCCCCTATTACTACTCCTCTCCTCTTCCTTTCCCTACCCTTCTGAGCAACAGGGCCAGACTCCTTGCCAGAGGCCCGGGCACCGTCGTTGCCCCCAGGTAGGCTGTCCCCCCCAACAGTACTTAAACAGGAGTACTTATTTCCAAGGGGTACAGCCACCGGGGTACTCCCTAGTCCCTGCCTCTGTTCCTTGCCCCCCCTAACAGTGACCCACTTGTGTACCCATAATTATGTACGTAATCAGGTCAAATCGTAGCATTGTTCACCCCAGGGAAAACAAGCCCAGTCTTTCCAATCTCTCCATAACTAAAGTCCTCCACTGCAGGTAACACTTTAGTGAATCTCCTTTGCACTCTCTCCAACACGTATTCCCCCTAATCGTGTAGGCACCATGGAATAACAACATTTCCCCAAATAATTTATAGAATTTCGACAAAGTGCGACAATCAATTAAACATACGCTGACTAGGAAAATGTGAGCAATAACATTATGCAGGGATTTTTTATTTCCATTATGCTTCATTATCAAAGTACACGTAACAGGAACATATCTATTATTAAATTGCCAATGACACCAAAAAGTCTGGCAGATAAACAAAAATAGTGAGCAGATTGCTTATTTTTGGATAGATGGGAATCAATGATCGGCGGAGCTGATATATGAAAACATATGACATGGCAATCAAAGCAGAGGACCAAAAACATGCACAATGTAAGTACCGATAGTGTCTGATGCGATTTTTAAAAAAAGATTTAGAAGACCATTTTGGTAGACCGTTCTTAAGGAGCATCTGGTCGGAATGAAGCCATTATCAATCAGACAAATTGGATACAAATGGGCATCTGTAGGAAATTGAGTTACAAATCAGAACTGGTTATACTGAACCTTGTTAAGACCCATTCTGGAGTACAGCAAGAAATTCCTGTCAGTTCTCATTTAAAAAATCAATCGAATGGCAAAAATTGGACTAAAGGTCCAAGAGGAAACATTAGCTGCATCTTTACAATAAGGTTAAAGAAAACATCTTTTATTTTCGACTTTTCATGTTTCCTCATGACAAGTTTCCTCAGCTTTTTGTCTCTATCTTCGGTTTAAACCAGCATCTGCAGTTATTTCCTACAGCCTTTGTAAAGTTGGACTTAATGCTCACTTTATTCCGAAATATTTGGTTACACCTCATTTGAATTTGCTTAGAGCTAAGCTAACATGACATGCACACAGCTTGAACATTGGGGATCTGCTTTTGGAGATGCAGAGGAATGAAACCAGAGTGGATTGTAGTGGACAGGCAAGATAAATCCAAAAGGTACACACAAAATGCCGGAGTAACTCAACGGGACAGGCAGCATCTCTGGAGAGAAGGAATGGGTGAACTTTCGAGACGAGACTCTTCTTCAGACTGAAGGCAGTGTGTAGGAGGGTCTCGACATGAAACGCTACCCGTTCCTATCCAGGGTGGGTCCGAAGAAGGGTCTCGAAAACATTCCTTCTCTCCAGAGATGCTGCCTGTCCCACTGAGTTACTACAGCATTTTGTGTCTCTATCTTCAGTGTAAACCAGCATCTGCAGTTCCTTCCAACACAAGATAAAAGCAAAATTGGGACGATGGGAGGATGCTCCTTCTCAGTGATTGTTGAGAACCTGGTCATCGGGTGCTCCTGGCTGTTGTACTTGGGGGAGATGTGGTCCATTACCTGCTCCCCCGCCCTGGTCTGTTTTCCGGATCATCTGGGGATCAAAGATGGAGTGGGTCCAATGGGTCAAAATGCACGTCTACAGATCATGGGGCCAAAAGAATAGCCGACATCGCCCTCACCCTGATGACCACCCTAGTGTGTGGCTGCATCAGGCTATGTGTGGAGACTAAATACATAGGCACCAAATGCTACGACAGGCTGTGGCCCTACCTGTCTCCAGCATTGCCAAGGATGGGCTTGGTTTTGTGGCTGATCAATGCCCCAGCGAGCTTGACATTGCCACACTACCTATCCTTCATGCAGAAACTCTTCCCGACCAACACCTTTGACAGCAAGTCCATTGGGCAGTGGGAAGCCCAGAACATCCTGTGGACAATGGGTTGATACAGAAAACAGACCAGGGCGGGGGAGCAGGTAATGGACCACATCTCCCCCAAGTACAACAGCCAGGAGCACCTGATGACCAGGTTCTCAATAATCACTGAGAAGGAGCATCCTCCCATCGACCCAATTTTGGTTTTATCTTGTGTTGGAAGGAACTGCAGATGCTGATTTACACCGAAGATAGACACAAAATGCTGGAGTAACTCAGTGGGACAGGCAGCGTCTCTGGAGAGAAGGAATGTTTTCGAGACCCTTCTTCGGAACAATGTGGGGTGGTTCCCCAGGCAGACTATCTAGATCATCTTGCAGAATGCCTCATCTCACCAACATGCACCAGGACCTCGCTTTGCCTGGCAGTGAGAGGGGTTAGACCCTCCCTGTGCAGTAGGAAGCTCACCCCTGATGTACTCTGTCCCCAGGGTGGCTACGATGGATAGTTACCCACCTCTGTGCAGGCTGTGGATTTGTGAAGAAAGTCTGGAGAAGGACTCAAGGGTCCTTGAGGGATCCAAAAATGTACTCTGGGACTTTGACTGAAAACATACATTGAACCTCGTTCTGGACGTTAGCTGTGATTCCCTTGCAGGTTGCTCTGCTGCAGGTTTTCAGTATCGTCTGGTTGTGGAGGATTTTGGCCTTGTGTTACGGTACGATACAATATGACAGAACTTTATTTATCCTGGGAGGGAAATTGATCTGCCAACAGTCATAAAACACAAGATACATGAAACATGAAATGAATTATTATCATCTGATTAATAACGTGTTATTATAATCTGAATGAAATTCTTTAGCTCAAAACACCTTAATAAACTTCCAACAGTTTATATGCATGTTTGGAATTCATTAATGATAAATAGACCTGGCCATAGCTTTCCCCTCACACTGTGACAGGAGGAATTCCTCCTCTGAACGCCTTGATCCAGCCATTTGGTTTATGCAGCAGAATATTTAAACTGGCTGGTAGTGCAAAGCAGTTTCGTACATACATGCCCCAATAAAATCTGAAACTTGGTAATCTTTATACTAAAACTCTCGTTTGTTTGTTTGTTTGTTCCTGAAGTACAGCCAAAATGGTACATGATAGCGCAACAATTTTAGGCCCACCTTACTCACAATCGTCCCTTTGGTGCTAATGGAAGACGTTTCATTGAAATCGGTGTTATATTTTTTAAGCTATTCACATTTTAAAGTTTAAAACTATCTCCTTGGGACGGAGGGGAGGAGGGGAGGGGGGAGGGGGTAAGGGGGGTAAGGGGGGAAGGGGGGAAGAGGGGGAAGAGGGGAAGAGGGGAAGGGGGGAAGGGGGGAGGGGGGAAGGGGGAGGGAGGAAGGGGGAGGGAGGAAGGGGGAAGGGGGTAAGGGGGGAAGAGGGGAAGAGGGAAGGGAAGGGAAGGAGGGGAGGGGAAGGGGGAGGGGGGAGGGGGGAAGGGGGAGGGGGGAGGGGGGAAGGGGGAGGGGGAGGGGGAGGGGATGGGGGAGGGGGAGGGGGAGGGTGGAGGGGGAAGGGGGAGGGGGGAGAGGGGAGGGGAGGGGGAGAGGGGGGAGGGGGGAGGGGGGACAGGGGACAGGGGAGGGGGAGGGGGTGGGGGGAGGGGGGAGGGGGGGAGGGGGGGAGGGGGGAGGATAGGGTGCTGTACCAATGCAAGAGAGGTTTGGGGCCCAACGGGTCCACTTGGTCTAGTATTACAGTAAATGGCTTGCATTGCACCCTACTATTCTCTAACATCTTATGATCCATTCTGAGGATATTATAGCATTCTGAGCAGATTACCATTTCACATTAACTGCACAAGACTTCTTATCCCATTCGCAGTGACACTTCCTAAACAAAACATCTGCTGTAGCAAATCCCAACCTCATTGTCTTTTTACTCCTGAAGTTTTAGACTTGAGAAATTTCCACGAATAAGAAGATTGTGCTCACAACAATCTTAATCCCTCATGGCTTAGTGCAATCTTCACATGCTCATTAAAATCCTTTATATTCCATTTCCCGAGGTTGTTCAATATCTGGCGGACTGCAAAGCAAAACAAAATTAAGCTTTCGTCTGTGATGACAGCTCTTTCACTAATCACACAATGCTGTTGCAAGAAGCCAAACAATGCTTTCCAAATCCATCTGAAGTGAGAATTATGTAAACAAGTGCTCCTCGTGCATTTTTCTCCCAGGCTTATTATTTATTGCGGTTTGACAAGGCAGATTAAGCCCATCAAATTGAACAAGCTGGAATTGCTACTAAAATGTTGGGTCCGCTTACCAGAGCTGGGCACAGCAGTTTGGAAGATTTGATCATCCGCATCGATGAAAATATGTTGGATGATCATTTGATAAGAAGACAATGGATAAGATGTTTCCAGGACTCGAGGGGCTGCGCTATAGGGAGAGGTTGAGCAGGCTAGGGCTTTTATTCCCTGGAGCGCAGGAGGACGAGGGGTGATCTTACAGAGGTGTACAAAAATCATGAGAGGAATATCGTGGGGTGGAGCAGAGGTAAAGATGCTGCCTTACAGCACTTACAGAGCCAGAGACCCGAGTTCGATCCCGACTACGGGTGTTTGTCTGTGCGGAGTTTGTACGTTCTCCCCGTGACCTGCGTGGGTTTTCTCCGAGATCTTCCGTTTCCCTCTCACACTCCAAAGACGTACAGGTTTGTAGGTTAATTGGTTTGGTATAAATATAAATTGTCCCTAGTGTGTGTAGGATAGTGTTAATTGTGCGGGGATCGCTGGTTGGTGCGGACTTGGTGGGCAGACAGATTCTCGATTATTAGGGGTGTCAGGGGTTATGGGGAGTAGGCAGGAGAATGGGGTTGGGGGGAGAGATAGATCGACCATGATTGAATGGCGTGGTGGACGATGGGCCGAATGGCCTAATTCTGATCCTATCACTTATGATCTTATGACCTTTACTTATGGGAGGCTGTGTTTGTTCTTCTAGAACCAAGGGATGATGCGGAATGCCTGGTGGAGGTGTATAAACGATGAGAGGCACAGATAGGTAGGTAGTCAGAATGGTCGGGATAGCAAAAACAAGAGGGGAATCGGGTTAAGATAAAACAATGGAGTTTTAAAGAGGATTTGAGATGAAGGTTGTTTTTATACAGAGAATGTTTGATATCATGAGTTCACTGCCAGAGGAGGTGGTGAAATCAGATGTAATGATTTAGTTTGTGGGACATTTAGACAGGCACCTAAAAGGAGCAAGGCTTGCAAACCAAAAGCAAAGCAAGGAAACATGTTCCCAATGTTGGGGGAGTCCAGAACCAGGGGCCACAGGTTAAGAATAAGGGGTAGGCCATTTAGAACGGAGATGAGGAAAAACTTTTTCAGTCAGAGAGTTGTGAATCTGTGGAATTCTCTGCCTCAGAAGGCAGTGGAGGCCAATTCTCTGGATGCTTTCAAGAGAGAGTTAGATTGAGCTCTTAAAGATAGCGGAGTCAGGTGGTATGGGGAGAAGGCAGGAACGGGGTACTGATTGAGAATGATCAGCCATGATCACATTGAATGGCGGTGCTGGCTCTAAGGGCTGAATGGCCTCCTCCTGCATCTATTGTCTATTGTCTAGTGTGATACTAATCTAGTGCTGCTGGATGAGGAAAACAGCCTGGATGCTGTGGTCCCAGGAGCCTGCTTCCATGCTCCATCGCCCTCCATAAGCAACTGTTCTACTGGTGGTCGGGAGGGATGGAGTTACCTGGCATTTTTTGGTTGGCATCTCTATTGAAGTTGCAATTCTGCAAGCCAGATCAAACGTCAAACACTTTATACCTGACAGCTCTGCCTAGATCCCTTTAACATTAAAACCGCACATAGACCTGTCTTTCTCTCAGTCTGCGCCATTAGAAAATCCTACAAAATGATGATATCATGATCGGGCGGTCAGCCCAACGATGCAATCACTCAATGCTTCTTCAATTTTCTGGTTGCAATTTACAGTTTTCTGCTATCAGGTGGCCCGCAGGTTAAAGTACCACTCAAGTCTCTGTACTGACACTGACAACTGACTCGAGTGAGTTTGCTGTGTGACTTACTGGCTTACTGAGTGAGTGATTTGTTCAGAGCCGATGTCTTTGATTACAATTATTTGCCTTCACTGTCACTGCCGCAGTTGGTACCCAGAGATTTTCAATTTGGTCTTCCACCTCAAGGATGTTGATGGCTATGAGAAACGTTTCCACCTTTTCAATGACCTCACCTCCTCCTCCATCTTAGGGAGACCCTCAGGAATTGGCAGAACTTACTTCCACTCTGGTGT